>NC_056726.1:343135839-343435839 GCF_019279795.1 Protopterus annectens | reverse complement strand
GACAATACTATTTTAATAGAGTCAAAAATTATCAATCCTATAATAAATAGATTACCTGAAAAATTAAAATTGATATTGAAAAACGATTTCCCTCAAGGAAATAAATGACAAAATTAAGGAGAGTAAAAATAATAAAGCCCCAGGAATAGATGGAATAATAATGGAATTATACAAGATATTCCCAAATTCTGCAATTTCTTTACTTCATAAGTCTCTAAATGAAATTCAAGCTCAAAACATAATTCCACCTTCCTGGCGATATTCATTAATTACTCCAATAAAAAAGAGAACAAGGACCCCTCCCATTGTAGCTCTTATAGACCGATTTCTCTACTTAATAACGATTACAAATTGTTTATGTCTATATTAGTCAATAGAATTAAAAAATCCTTGACTCAAATCATAAATGAGGACCAAACAGGCTTCATCTATGGCAGACATGCTTATGACAATATACAAAGAATCCTAACCATTATTGAAATATTAAATAGAGATAATATAGAGGCTCTCATAATCACGCTAGATATAGAAAAAGCATTTGATTCAGTGAATTGGGACTACTTATTTAGAATTCTAGAACTTTTTGAGTTTCCTCTAAATTTTATTAATATGATAAAGAATATATATAAAGATAATTTGGCCTATGTAAAATTAGGTCCATTTACATCAGAAGCTTTCAAAATAACTAAAGGCACTAAACAAGGTTGTCCTATGTCTCCCATTCTTTTTGCCTTATCAATAGAGTTATTTGCAATTACAATACTCAAAAATTGAAGGCTTAAGTATTCATAATAAATTTAACTCCAAGGTTATGTTGTTTGCCGATGATATACTACTAACTTTATCACCAAATAATGAATCTCTTCATGAACTAGAAATGCAAGTGGAAATTTTTTTCTAAATTCTGGCCTTTGTTTTAATAAATCTAAATCAAAACATATTTTATTTAACAGAAAGGGGACTTTCACTTGAGTAGATATCATATACTTGGAGAAAAAGTCTCTACTTTAGAATATCTAGGAATTATTATATCTGATAAAATAGATACTACTCTGACACTAAACTATAATAAAATTTTAAACTCAATAAGAACACGAAATTGGAATAAATTGATTCTAAAATTTGAGGACAGATTGCAGCTAATAAAAATGATTCTTCTACCACAAATAAATTATATAGCACTAGCAATACCTATAATTCCAAATAAAAAATTCTGAAAGAAATTAACAAAAGCCTATTATGTTTTCTTTGGTATCCAAAAAGGAATAGAATTGCTTTTTCTCATCACATTAGACCATGGGAATTAGGGGGAATTAATTTTCCAGATATAGAGACGGCGTATATCAAAGCCTCCATTTTAAACTAGTTTTAAACTGGGAAATCTCTGCATATGATTATTTTTTAAATGAAAACAAAATAATAAATAATACATCACACTATATTCACAAAAATAGATTTTGGCATATATTATGCATTAATCTTCAAAATAACATAACAAAACCTACTAATCTATCATATTTAAATAATATTTATAATTTATTCAGATCCTTTATAAACTCAAATCCTGACATAAAAGTATGGTTTGAACTGTTATTACCATTTAATACATCAGAGAAATTTAAAAAGAAAATTCATGATAACACCCTCATTAATTGGGAATCTAATAATCTCATATGTTGGGCCCAATGCATAAATAATCTTAAAACATTAACTAGTCAACAAGTTACAAATGAATTTAATATAATAAATGTAGACAGAGTAAGTCTCCAGAAAATTTTACTCTACTCTAAAAATTTATGCAAAATTATTAATGATTTGTCCTTCAAGTCTAAGCCAAAACTTATAAACTATATTCAAGAACTGATTTATGATAACCATAACTGGCCAAATTCAACATCTAAACTATACAAGATTTTAATAGTCTACAAGGCTAAAATAGATCAAAGCACTTGGAATTTTATATCTAGAGGTTTATCAACAAATCTGTCAAACGATTGTAAAAATAATCTTCTATACTCCATTAAACTAACTTCTAATACACAAACATGGCTTAATCTTCACTAATGGCGATTTTGCATAGAGCCTTTTATACTCCAAATAAAATAGCTAAATTCAACTCAAATCAAAATGTTATTTGTTGGAGATGCTCTTTAAGCTGTGAAAGGACTGGTTTCATATATTTTATGATTATATTAAAAGCTTTTGGGAGAAAATTGGCAATTTTCTTCAAGCTATTTATAATGATACATTTGTTTTAACAAAGTCTTTAATTTTTTTGAATATAGATGAATTAGTAGTTATGAATAAAAGAGATCAATATCTTTTATGTACTATTCTTGCCAGAAAGTGTATCACAAGGAAATGGAAATCTGCAACTCCTCCGTGTTTTGAAGACTTTATATTTCTACTTAAGGAGACTGCACAAAAGGAGATAAAAGTCAAGGAAGAAAGAATGTTCCCCAGAAAATGGTCAGACAACCCCTGGAATAAAATACTTACACTCATAGAAGTAATGCAACTAGACACAATCTCCATCTTATGAGTTCAAAGAGATATAGACTTTTGTGGACTTTTTTTCTCTTCTTCTTCTCTGGATTTTTTATTAATTATTATTGTACTGTTTCTCCTTTGGGTCACTTGTAAATATTGTAAATAATGTTTTTGTTCATTTTATTATTATTGAATTGTAATCTAATTTTACTGTTTTTTTATTTCTTCTCAAAAAACAAAATAAAAATTTGTTGAGTAAAAAAAAAAGATGGAAGCCGTGGATATAGAATAAGAACTAGATGAGAGAAATTGGTTCATTCAGTAACTGGGATATTGCAGTTTAATTCAAATGGGAGATGAAAGGAGAATGTGCTTGGAAAGGTCATGGAAGACTGCCTTTGGTACAGTCAGGAACTGAGAGAATGTATATCTTTGGAATCCCAAGTTAAACAATTGCAGTCAGAATTATGAATAGCTGAGGTGGGTGACAGTTTTGATGGGGTGAGCATGTTAGAGGAGGATTTAGTGTTTCAGATGGAGGAGAGGGAGCCAGCAGCTGGAAAGAAGGGACTGATTGCAGAAATGACATATAGTGGGTAAAAGAGAACAAGGCAGAGAAGTTTTTCACTTGAAGCTGCAAAACAAATGGAATGGTAGGATTTATTGTGATAGGGAAGATATTAAAGAAATGATGTGGCAATTTTATAATAAGCTATTTCAGTCCATTAGAGAATAAAGAATAAAAATATGGTAGAGTTGTAAAGGGAAATATGGTGAAAGAAGCACAAAAGAGCTTGAGGAACATGAAGAAGGAAAAAGCCTCAGGAGAAAAGAGTTTAATAGAACAGTTTTAAAAAAATACAGGAGAAGATGGTAAGGAGAGTTTTATAAGATGTAAGGCTTTCTTGTGAATTAATTTTGTGAAGTTTTTAATAAGTAATGGCAGACAATATATTGGCAAAGTCCTTTACAAGGACCAAGGTAGTTTTAATATCCAAGGGGTTCAAGCAGTTAATGATCAGGGAAGTTGTTGATTCAAAAAAAGTTGGGTAATGATGCTGATCAAGCAGATGAGGAAGCTTCAAGTATTAATCAATAAGGAGCAACAAGCGGCTTGTTAGGAGCAGCACTGCAGAAGAAAGCTAGTGTAACTGAGAAATTCTATCTCTGCAGATGAAGCCGAGGGATGGAAATAGGCAGAAACTATATTTTTGGCATTAGAAAAGCTTTTCACACAGTGGAGTGGCCTTTTTTCTTGAAGGTTTTGGAAAAGATAGCATTATGTCCTACATTTATAGCTTGGATTAAGGTACTATACCACTCTCCAGGGTATTTAAGGAGCTAAGGAGGTGATGGTACAAAGGGGAAATTGGCAGGGATGTTTTCTATCCTCAAGTTTATTGGTGATAGTCATAGAGGTTTTGACAAATTGGCAGAACTTGTTAGAGACACTCCTTGCCACCGTAAATTGTTAAGATTATTTGCAGATTGGCTATATGCTAAATACAGGTAGGCTAAATTTAATGGTAGATTAGGTTTCAATAACTGAGACTTTTAATTCTTTTATTTTGGAGTTTAATTGGAATAAAATGATACAGGTAAGAGTAGGAAAAGTAAGAAATTGGGAAATATTTAATTGGTAAAAGAGAAGGAGTCAAGTAATTAGGGATCAAGGTATGGGAAACAACATGACAGATTATTCAGAAAATTTAAGAAAAGTGTTTCCCATACTCTTCATGGGTCATGACATGCATTAATCCTACTTGACCAAACTGGAGACAATCCAAATATTACTGAACACTCTAGTTATGGGAGATTTCAATTATCCCACCATCAACTGGGAAACCTATGCTAGCCCTTACCCACTAGTGCAAAAGTTCCTTGACTTTGTAAACTCAAATGCCCTGGAACAAATTGTTCGTACCCCAACAAGAGGAACAAACATACTAAATCTGGTCCTTACTAACATGTCAAATGGATGCACTACCTCACCTGTTGGATACTTATTAGTTCAATCTGACCACAAATAAGTCATCTTCATGCCGACACTAACACCAGAACTCAGAAATGGTGAAATCAGACTTTTATAACCTCACTAAGGCAAACTGTACCCTCCTAAGTGAAGGTATAAATGCATTCCAAGCTCCATCCCCAGCTTGAAGTGGTAACTACACCGAAGCTTACACTAAAGCCCTGTACATTCACTTACATAAGTGTATAAACTCAGCTGTACCAGAAAGAATCAAAGCCAGAGCCCCAACTAAAAAAAGGCTGCCATGGTGGACATCCAGCATCAACAAACTTTACAATAAACACAAAAAGTTGCTGTCCTTGAAAACAAAAGCGAGACCCCAACAATGGAAAAACACCCTCCTCAGCCTCAACAGGCAAGTAAGACAATTTGTCAAATCTTCTAAGGGCCTTTTTGAGAAAAACTTAGCTAGCACAGCCAAGGGTAACCATAAGGCCTTTTACAGCTATGTACTTAGCCTAAAAGGTAGGACCCAAGCATGTGCAGAACTAGTGACCAATGTTATCGCACACACTGACCTCGCAGAGGTAGCAAACCTGCTAGTGAATAGGTTTGGCAAAAATTGCACCCCCTATCCCCTCCAAATCTATTACAAACCTTGACCCAAACTATCCCCCACCCTACAAATCAGAAGAACAGGTCATCAAAGCCTTGTCCAAGGCAAAAAACACAGCCTCTATGGGACCAGATGGCATCCCAGGCTGTCTTCTACACAGACTATAAAATATGAACTGGCATCACCATTATGTACCCTTTTCAATCATAGTCTAAGCACAGGCTTTATTCTTGCAGAATAGAGAACAGCAACAGTTATTCCCCTCCATAAGCGTGACCAACCTCATCTGTAAGGCCATGGAATGTATCATTATGGATCTCATATATAAAGACATAGGCAACCTCCAAACCCTGGATCCTACCCAATACGGCTTTGTCAATGACAGATACTGCCTGTTAAATCTTGTGAATTTTTTGAAAAGATGACCAGGGCCATTTAAGAGGACAAATCTGTGCACGCAGCATGCCTCAACTTGGCAAAGACTTTCAACACAATCCTACACTCAGGCATTACCAAGAAACTTAGCAAACTGTATGTAAACCCCTTCGTTGTAAGATGGGTTGCTAACTGGCTCATGAACTGGACACACACTATCAAAGTGGGTGACTCCACATCAACCAGCAGACCTGTTACCAGTCGTGTGCCACAGGGGTCAGTGTGGGGCCCCTTGCTGTTGGTATATACTTGAAACAAACCAAGATCCTTCTGTATATACTTCTCAGAAGTTCAGGTCAAAACTAAGGGGTTGTGGCTGAACAAGTTTGCAGACAATGGCAAACTGGATGCAATTATTGAATTTGAATCCCTAAATGATGTCAATATACTCCAGGAGGGTCTTACACAGAAAAACAACTGGTGTCTTAGTCACAGTCTCAAACAGAATGCAAACAAATGCATCATCATTCCCTTCAGCACAAACAATGTCCCTTCATGCTATCAAATCAACAACAATACCCTATGTACCCATGAAGTGATAAGGGACTTGGGCTCACAAGTTGACCATGACCTTAACTTTAACCACCATGCATCTATTTTAGTAAGGAAGGCGTTCTATGTAGCACACTTGATGAGTAAAGGCATTGCCTCGAGAGTAAAAGTGGTTATAACCCCTTTATACTCGGCACTAATCCAGCCATAATTTAGTATAATGCCCCGTTCGGCATGTACCATGCAAAGTACCTGCAGCAATTGGAGACACTTCAGTGGTTTCTAAAACAGAAGATCAAGGGACTCCAGTACATGCCATGCACATACTGACTAAAGTCCCTGTCACTTTACTGTGTATCATATAGATTTCTTAAGGGAGACTTATGCCTGGCTTACAGAGCCATATCAGACCCAAACCTAATGAACTTGCTGCATATCCATAAATCAAACGGGACTAGGGCCACACATTCCAGGGAACTAACTATGGCCTGCAACTTAAATAGGACATGCTGGAGGGACAGATTTATCTCCCAGTGGCTGCTGTGTCTTTGGAATAGGCTACCTGTTCATGTGAAACAGAGCACCTCTGTGACACTGTTCAAAAGGAACCTGGACGAGTGGATGGGGTACTGTAAATTCTTACCGGGAATTGTGTCCACAATCCTCCTGGACATAAGCAGTCATTACTAAATCCAGTCTTTGGTATTAACTAACATTTCTGTGATATTACATTGGGATGAAACAGCTAGGCTTGAAATGACCTCCAGGTCTGTAGCCTAGTAATCTCCTATGATCCTATGAATCATTTGTACAGGTTACCATACTCTTAAGTTAGTGGTCAGCTAAGGTTGGTAGTCCTTTGGGAAGAATAAATGTGATACAAATTATGATATTACCACACAGGCTTTATTTTTTAGACATCTTTTTTGGAATAGGATGATTGCTAAGTTCAAAAGATACAAACATTTTGTGATAAATATGTTTGGAATAATAATGACTAAAGAATTGCTAAGAAAAGGCCAAGGTTGGCTAGGAGGTAGAGAAGTGGGATATGACATATTTTAAAATCTATATCAGGGCAGCAAGGGTGGCCTCTTTTCTCAGAAAGTCTAGCTAAGAAAATGTCAAAGCTGAGTTGGAAATGCAGTGGAATGACAGTACGTGTAAAGGGATGTGAGGTATTTAGTTCTTGTACAAGTGTTCATTAAGGACATTTGGAACAATCCTTTTATATAGGTCCAGGGAAATAAGATTAGCTGGACTAATTGGAAGAAGAGAGGGATTAGGTTGGTGGAGGATTTGTTGTGTTCTGAGTAGAATAAAAATTTGTTAGAAAGTTTAGGGGTTGGACTGATTGTCGAGAAGTATATAGTTAGAGGAAGGTGAGTGATTATGTATTAGACACTTACAGATGACAACTAAGGCTTGGTTAGTAAATTTTGAGGTGATGCAATCTACTCAAGATGAACAGAATGATACTTAAGATTTGAAGAATTCCACTGTTCTAGAAAGGGAACTTGGAATGTGGGAAGATATGTACTAAATTAAGTAATGAAATATGGTGGTTCAATGGCAAGGTATATGAAAAAGTTGGCAGAATCTAAGGAGTGGGAAAGGACCATAAGGAGGGTAAATGAAATAAAATCACTACAAAGTATATGAGGCAAGTTAGTAAATGCTAGAGAACATCATTGCAGGTAGAGAACAGTTGGAATTTGGGTGATGAGTAATGGATATGTGGGGAAGAAATGGCATTAAACATTCATATATTTTGGGAATATGAGGCTGTGAAAGGTAGTCAGAAAAAGACTACAGAAGACTAGGAAGTTATTTTTAATAAGGCAGTACCTAGGCCATAGCGTTTTCTCATTTGGGGCTTGGGAGAGGAGCAAGGAAGTTTGGAAAAAGAGGAGAAATTCAGATTGCGTTCATGGGAGGATGGGTGAAGATTACCACAACAAAAGGTTGCAGAAGACAGATTGAGTGGAAAAATGAAATAAGGATTTACAACCTCAGAATGTATAATATGTTGATGATCAAAGGGACAGGAAAGCTAAGAGTAAGATGAAGAAAAACTAAGATAGGGTGAGAAGGTATTTAATTCAGGACTGAGTATTAGGTAAATAGTGCAGTAGGCTGAGTCTCCTGACCTTAGAAGATTTAATAGGTGAGACATCTGAGAAGTGGTGAAGATGCTATTTAGATGGAGAAGGAGGACTAGAATAGACGGGGATGTATATCTTATTTATTGTTATGTATTTTGATTGTACTATATATGCATTTATTTGTGTTACTCTGAATGCTACTTTTTAGTTTATACTGGATTCATTTTTATTGTTAAAATGTAAATTTAATACAAAAAAACCCAGAAAATTTGAGTCCACTGCCCTTAATATTTTCAAACTGTGGCATTTTAGCAATTTATCAAATGACATGTATCTAAAAATCACCATTATAATATTACAATTATATACTTATTAACTGTAAGTATTAATTTTTCCTTTTTTCATTAACTTTTCAGTATTTTAATCTAATGATTTTTTTCCAACATAAATCTACTACATGCCATTCAGTACTCTTTTGCAGCATTTTCAAATCCCCCAACATTCTAATTTTTCCCATCACTGAGGTCCCCATTGTGAAGGTAATTGTTCCAAGTATTCATTTTAAGGGCATGCATCTTTTCCATTTTTCTAACACTGTCCTTCTGATTGTTATTTCCTTTGCAATAATTTGCATCATTTCCAGGCTAGGTTTAACCTTTGATTTCCACTTTGTGGTTATCAGATTTTTGGATAAAGACATAATTAAAGTCAATAAGACTTTCTTATGTCCTAACATTCTAGTTCCTTTACTCCCAACTTAACAGCATTTCCTCTTTAGTAATTTTGAGTTGTTCACCCAGTATCTGCCTATAGTATTATGCAGTGCATTTTTAAACTACATCAACTCTGCACACTCCCAACGTGTGCTCCCAGTTTTTGCTGTCATTCCTCACACACTTCAGAACCTAAAGGAAGGTCTTTTGCAGTCTAATTATGGTGTAGCATATCTCTGTAAGCATTTCCATGTAGACATCCTAAACAGCCTTGCTTTAGTTGCATACCTCAAAACACTGCACTCTCTCTGTTGAGACTTTGTGTTTTTTTCCACCCAGACTTATCTCCGGATCCTGACCAAGTTCCTCTGACTGAGTTTTGTAATTATGTATGCTATAAGTATCTTTGTATTTATAGTTCTATGTGTTCTCACTTCTACCAGGGGTGGCCACTGACTTATCAGTCCCCCTTTATTGTCTCTCTTTGCCTATTATTCCCTGATATAGAATTATGTCCCTATCATGTATTCCAAACAGTTCTTTTGCTTCTCCTGTTCTTTTAGTTTTTCCCCATGTGGGTAATTTGCTGGTAATACATTGGTTCTTTGGCTGACTTCCTTCAGTTACTTCCCAATGTTTCGTGCCTGCTGTCTATTCCTTTATTTGGAAACCCACTTGAATAACAAAAAATGCATCATCATCCCCTTTGGAGAGAGTGACATCCCACAAATCACCACATTAATAACAATGTCCTAAGCACGTAATCACTCATGAGGGATTTGGGCACCCAGGTTGACAGCAACCTGACTTTTGACCACCATGTTGCTTCTGTTGTAGGGAAAGCCTTCTACATGGCCCACCTCATAAGTAAGAGTATCTCATCCAGGGACAAGGAGGTCATAATATCCCTGTATTCTTCCCTTATAAGGCCCATTATTGAGTACAATGCCCCGCAAAGTACATGCAGCAGCTGGAGATACCACATAGTTTCTTCACCAGAAGAATCCAGGCTCTCAAACATCTACCATACACAGATAGGCTAAAAGTCCTATCCCTCTACTCAGTTTCATACATCTCTTCAGAGGTGACTTCTGTCTGACATACAAGGTGATCACAGATCCCGCCTTGATGGAACTGCTGCATATCCGCAAGTCAAGCTCCACTCGAGTAACCTGCACATGTGGTCTCAACCTGGTCTGTGACATCAACAGGACGTGTTGGTGGGATAGATTTGTGTCCCAGAGACTCCCCCATCTGTGGAACAGTCTCCCTCTCCACATCAAGCAGAGTACCTCTTTACCACTTTACCTCTTTTTAAGTGCAACCTGGATAACTGGATGGGGAACAGAAAATACACCCGTGGGATCCCACCCATGTCCCTGCTGGACAGAGGCATTGGGTGCTGACTTGTCTAAATATGGGCTAAAGTCAGGGCCTCAGGGCCAATAGCCTAGTAACCTCCTATGATCCTATGAATCCTATGGACAAAATCTCCTTATTCCATTCCCTCTAAAGATTATGTTAATATGCTGTCACTTAATGTACATAATGTTTTAGATGGTGGATTTTATTGTCCCAATACCTGTATTTTCCTTTGTTTGTAGTATATATATATATATATATATATATATATATATATATATATATATATATATATTTATATTTATATTTTTATATATATATATATATATATATATTTGTGTGTGTGTGTGTGTGTGTGTGTATATATGTATTGTGGTCGTAACTGTGTCTGTTAAGTACCCTTTTAAATCAGATGATTGCATGCCCTCTTGCTCTGTTGCTAGAATCATCTTATCCTTCTTAACCCTAGGCCTCCTTATCTCTCTCCCAAATTAAGCTCTTCAGTTCTTTATTTATTCATTGACATAATTTAATATCTGATTAATAGAAATATGCCTGGCCAACACATAGAATCAAGGGGACTAAGAGCAATAATCAGGTACTCCACTGCCTTATCTTTCAGTATATCTTCTGCTCAGTTTCCTTCTTCATATCTTTTGCTGTTACTTATGAATCTGTCATATGTCATATCCATAGATATTTCATTTTTATATCCCCAAATGTATGGGAATTGCTGTACCAATTCAAATGTGGGCACGCAATCTATAGGTATGGCTTTTTTTATCTACATTTATTTTATGATCCCGACACATTTGTAACTCCCTCAGAATTTTCCACAACACATACATCCTGTTCTGGATTTGTCAGATACATTATGTCATCTACAAACAGTGCTATTCTTTCCTGTCTTTCTTTCCACTTATACTCATGGATGTCTGCACTTCTTATTTAGCTGCTATGTATATTACAAACAGCATTGAGGGGAAGCCTTGCTCCTCTAGGCAAACTCAGTTTATCAGATAAAATACCACCAATTTTACCCTCACTAATCCTGCTGTATCTTATTAAGTTTATTATTTCAATAGGAAATTTAAATCTGGCCATTACCTTCCCAAATTACACTACAAAATGCTTTCTCTACATGCAGTTGTAGCAGTAGTAATTGTATTTTTTTGTCTTCTGTGTCATTCTGAATTAACAGAGATCTGTTAATGTTGTCAAATATTTGCCTCCCTTCTACAAATCCACACAAATGTAGGTGCATCACTTTTGTGAACACACTTGCACAATTTTTGTTAATACAGACAATACTTTGTAGTCATGATTTAATTAATATTCCAGCTGCTCTACTCAGTGCAAGATTTGCGGACTCTTACCCTCTCTTTTTTATTAAACACCTTTATTGAATTATCTCTTGTGACATAGGCAAACTTACATTTATACAAAAGTAATCAAATTCTATTAACACATTAACAAACATTAAAACACTGCTAAATATTTTTAGTACCCTTATTTGAGTATTTCCCCCCACTTACACATTTCTATTGTTATACCATCCACCTCTGCTGATGTACCTACCACCTGACTGCCCATCACCATTTTTATCCTGCTCTATCTTTGCAATTAATCCCTTCCTAAATCCATTCTGTCAATCTCATCCACTAATCACTTTAAGCCATCACTTAAAGCTTATCTAAAAAATAAGTGGCTATGTTCCTGTACTAAACCCTCATGAGTGCTCTGATACATCACAGTATACCTAAAACATATCCAACTTCTCCCCTGGTGTTTAATCTTTTGTTCCTACCAACCTGTCTTAACCTTATATCTTGACATAAGTCATACCTACAAATAGTACTAGCTATGTTCAAAGCCTAGGTTTTGTTGTCAAGATGTAACAAATTTGTATGTTCTTATGTATACTACATTTTGTTTACTTTATATTTTATTGATTATTATAATGTGTGCATGAAAATTTAGTTACTCATGGAGCTTTTCTCCCCGGGTCTTTGCTGAAAAAGGACCTGTGTCCAGTCGGACTTTCCCCGTAAACATGTTAAATAAGTAAATAAATAAATAAATAAAATAAATAAATTAATTAACTGTTGTTTCTCTTACTTGTCCCCCCTTGAAAAGTCCAGATTTACCATGAAATTATCCAACAAAATCCTGTCTTGATCATCACGTGTCTGCTTTGTAAAGTGTTTCATAAAACACTCAGAATTTCTCCTTAACATTTTCGTGGACTGACAATCCCTCAACTTTACTACTGCTCTTTCCACTTTCTGCTTCTTTAACCAGTGCATTAAAAGTTTTTGTGCTCTAGGATTATTGTCCAATTAATTGCCCAAGTGCCACTTTTTCACACTCATGCATGCTGTCAAAGTATTCCTTAACACTCTACCAGGCACTTCTTAATTGTCCCCCTTCCTTATTAGTGATGCTTTCTAAATTATTCTGAAACAATTTGACATTCACCATCCTTTCTCAGTATTTTTATTGATATTTTCCATATTTCATTTTTCTTTATTCTAAGCACTACTCTAAAGTCTCCTTTCACCGCTTCATTGGTACAAGGCCTCTCTTCTGACACAGTTTGCATCTTTCCTACAACTTCCTGAATTTTATCTGCTACTGATTCCTTAACTGTCTGCTGTTTAGTGCATAGGTAAGGAAGTACTGATACACACCTCTTTTATCACCAGTTTGGGCCTTTACCCTACCCCTTTTTAGGTATATGATCAGATATTGTAATTGGCTGTACCTCTGTTCTCGCAAGTAGATGGGCTTGCTCTTGCATTGTATAGTATCTATCCAATCTAGGCCAGTGCTTATATATTTGGGAACAGTAAGTAAATTCCACTTGGTCTCCTAAGGCTGTTGCTATATTATTCATCGTAAATACTTTTATGTGTTTCTGTAAGAAGTTACCTTCTCTAGTAATAACCTCCCATTGGGCCATCTGACGCATCCTCATCATTACAGAGCATATCCCAATCTCCCCCTATAATTAGAATCCCTTGTTCAAAATGTATTTCCTCTAGCATGGTCCTGAGTTCTGAAACTGCAGTCTTTGGTGGGATATGTATACCCATCAAGATAATTCTATTTCAAAATCAGTATCCCTCACTTCCACAAAACTTCCATGTCCATCTTCTTTCCTCATTTATTGCTTAAGGAACCCCTCCCCTAGTAATATCATAATCCCCAATTTGTCTACCCTGGTATTTAACAAAATAACCCATTGAACCCCTTCTTTATCAAGCTTACATGTTCAGCCCTATCTAAATGCAACATTGTTATGTACACTTACTCTTCTGAATGTAAGATTGCCATAATGATTAAGATGTTTGCCTCACAGGTATGAGGTGAAGGGTTTGATTCTCACGTTTGAAGGAAAATTGGTGGCTAAGCTTAAAATGGCTGCAAGGGCAGCAAAACTTACAATTATCCATAAACCATGAACACTTTGCATTTTTAATGTACCTACTAGCCCATTGGCATTCCATGTTAATGTAGAAAATGCAGCTATTTCCACAGATATTTATGTTTGTCACTGTATGGCCTTTTTTAATGTATAACACCCCCCCCCATGTTTGCATTTCAATTCCAGTCTCATTTAGTGTACTGCATTTTACTGCTCCAAATAAATGTAATACTGAAATATTTTTGTTGGACATGTTACATATTGTAATACTTTAGCCCCCTCCCAACCCCTGAAATATGCACAAAAGCCAAATAACTATTTTGAAAAAGAAAACAACACTGATCCTTCATGAGGGCAAATATGGATAGAGGATGAATAGATTTTGATAGCAGTTTTGTTTTCTCTATACAGAAATCAGGCAAGAATATACAAATTAGCAGAACAAACCTAACATTAGTATATATATATATATATATATATATATATGTGTGTGTGTGTGTGTATGTGTGTATATATATATATATATATATATATATATATATATATATATATATATATATATATATAAAATGACTGTTTTGGTGACCATCTAACAGCAGCATTTGCCCCCATGAGGGATCAGTGCTTTGCATGCCGTATCTATTCCTTCAGCATGATCTATTTAAGTTGCAGAAGAGACTGAGATCACTTGAATTGGTAATTCTTCCACTACTAGACTTGAGAATGTGTAGCAGATCTAAAAGGATGGAGATGGCAGAAGCTGTGTAAACAAGACAGAGACTGCCTCTGAGTTGCATGTAAGATATCAAAAGAATAGGACAGGGCTTTAAGACAATCAGTGTAGCTTTTGTGACTTAGGCTCTTGATTTTCGTAGTGAGAAAGCATTTTCGTTGCACAACTTGTTCCATGTGTTTTCAAGTACATACTGATGGCAGCATTATACTCAATAATCACGCTGATAAGGGAGGCCTGTACCCATGATTGATGTCAGAGTCATGGCCTCAAACAAAATGCGAAGAAGTGCATAAAAATACCCCTGCAAATTACAGCATTGATAGCACCCTCTAAGAGTGGACCCAGTGGTGATAGATATAGTGAGTAATCTGAAATTTGACCACCATGTATTTCCCAGTGGTGAGGAAATAGTTCTGTGTGTCTCAGCATATAAGTAAGAACATGGCATCCAGATCTAAGGATATCGTAGTACCACTGTACTTGGCCTTCATCAAACCAGTAATTGAATAAAATGCACCCTTTGGCATGTACATCACAAGTTGAGGCACCTACAACAGTTGGAGCATCCTCAAAGGTTTCTCAACAAAAAATTACAGGGTATAACCATCATGTCATATGTGGACCAATTAAAAGCCCTGTCACTGTTTTCAGTTTCCTACTGATTACTGAGGGGTGATCTATGCTTGACCTACAAGGCAGTCTCTCACCCAGCCCTCATGGAAATCTTACATATTCACAAAACTAATTGCAGGAGAACTACCTGTTGCAAGAATCTAAACCTGATCTCTGACATGAATAGATCATACTGGAGAGACAGATATGTGTCCCAGTGATTCCCCCTCCTCTGGAATAGGCTTCCTGTTCAAGTGAAGCAGAGCCCTTCCCTGACCATCTTTAAGTGGAATGTGGACAAATGTATGGCGAATCACAAATTCATTCCTGGGGTGGCATCCATGTCCCTTATGAACAGAGGAAGTCTGTAAAAATTGTCAAAACCCAGCTTGGTGACGCTTATCTTTCCCCTAGGGATAGAAAATTGGGTAAATCTGGGTAAAATTAGCTAGGCTTGTAAGGGTTCTTGAGCCGTTAGCCTAATAATCTCCTATGAACCTATAATGAGTGCAGTATACCATGAAAGGATCACTTCCTTGGACCTGAGTACCATACCCCTACTAATAAGCTTCGCTATGAATAAGGACTTCCTTACAACAGTGGATACATGGTTAGTGAATTATAAATCATTGTCTACAAGGCTTCCCAGGTCCCTCACTACTGAGTCAATTTTCAGGGGTGTTTTGTCAATGTGATAGTTGCAGGGGACATCATGCTTGCTGAAGGATACAATTATATCTTTTTTGTTGTTCAATCTTAGGCAATGGCTTTAACACCAGCTATTTGTGTGTGAAAGGCCTTCCTGAAGGATCTTGGTATCTTCTGGGGAGTTTATGATTGCATCAAGTTTACAGTCATCTGCAAACTTGGTCAGCCATAAGCCCCTTCACATTAACTTTGACCTCTGAGAAGTAGATGCCAAATAGGAGTGGCCCCAGGACCGAACCCTGTTAAACACCACTAGTGGCAGGTCTATTGGAGGAGGTAAATTTACTGTTGCTAACTTTCTGTGTTCTATTTGTTGAGCCAGTTTGCTATCCAACAAGTTATGTATGGATTTACGTTTAGCTGAATGAGTTTATCAAGTATGCCTGATTGGGATTTATAGTCGATTGACTTTGTGATCTGTAGGTATGTGGTGTGTACAGATTTGTCCTCATCCATTGCTTCAGTAACCTTTCCAAAGAAGTCAAGTAGATTAAGTTCTCAGGATTTACCCTCAAGAAAAATGAACTGGCGAACTTCCAAGATGGCTGCACACTGATCAACAGCTTGGTTTCAGCTCTCCCATTGTGAAAAAAGAAACTGAGAGATAAATGCCAGAAACTGTGCAAGTTTTAGTAAATAGTTAATGGTTAGTAAGTACACTGCCTGGATGCCAGCAAAGAAGAAACTTGGAGAGCCTGAAAGAAAATCAACTAGAAAGTTGGAATCGCGACTGTTCAGTAAAAAGCATTTCAATCTTCAGGTTTAGTGCAAGACATGGCTTCCAGTAATCTAGAGAAAAAAAATAAAATGTGTTCAGAGCTGATTAAAATAAATGAAATTAAATTTTTAAAAAGCTATTTAAAGGATCTGATAAAATTGAAAAAAAAATAGAGGTCAAAATAAAGAATAGGTTGGTTGAGTATCACACTGCTCAAGAAGACCTGTTTCTAAAAATGATAGAGTTAGAGGACAGTGCACAGTGCAAACAGAGAAAACCTGAGATTTTCTGCTGCACCAGAGAAACTGGAAGGAACAGACTGTATTAATTTTATGAAAATACACATAAGCAACTGGACTGGTATTCCACAGCAGGAGTTGTTAATTGAAAGTGTAAACCATGTGTTTGCTCCAGAGCTTGACCATGAGAAAGCAACCAAGACCTGATTAGAATGATGCAATCATACCTGCACAACGAATTGTTCCTAACAGAACTGTGGCAAAATGGCAACATATTAAAAATGAGAGATAGCAGAGTGTGGAAAATTATTCACTGTACACCTGGCAGAAGAAAAGCAAATGTATCTCAGCAGTCAGGGGATGTCAAAAGGTAGGTTTGCCATTCAAGCTTCTGTACCCAGCTGTCTTCAGAATATCTTCCCTGGCAGATCAAAGTAGCCATTGTTTTATATAGAAGAGGTTAAGGAAGAAATAATAAGTTTGTCAATCAAAACGTGAGTTATCAGGCAGAAAGGGACTCTGTTTCTCATTCTTCTGATATTAAAACTTATAGAGAGATTTTGTCAGTAAACTTTTTCCAATGTTCCAAAGTAAAATGCTTGAGAGAGAGAGAGAGAAAAAACACAGGAGCTGATTAGAAGAATCAGGAGTACTTTGGACTTCAGCTGGAGTCTGAGGTTGGCAGATGGAGATGAACAGGAATTAGACAAGTAACACTGAAATTAGTAAGTAAAGTAAGACTATAACGTATAAATCACATTTGTGAAACATAATTTACAAGAAAAATGGTAAGATTGGACTTTTGTTCACTTTGTTAAAATTGGCAGGACTGCAACACATATCCTCCACTTCAGGTCATTAATGTTTGGAAGGACACTGAAGGGAAGAAGGAATAAAAAAGAAAAGTAACTGTAAGTAAAACATTTTTTATACTTATCAGTATTTGTATAAAACATTTCATGATATGAATTGCATGTCATGTAGTAAAACATTTTCAGTTATTTTGGCATGTGATGAAGATACTAAACTACTACCTTTTTTTTTTTTTTTTTTTAAATGTAGGTATTACAATGGAAAAAGAGATGAAAGGATGGACAAAAGCATGTTTAAGTTAATATGCTGTAACCTTGAGTTGTTGAGATGGGTGGGGTGTAAAAGTTCACAGATTATAATATATGTAGAGTTGTTATGTTCTCTCTTAGTTTTGCGTAGGTGAATGTCTGAACAAGTTTTTGTGTAAGCAAGTAAGAGGACACTGAATGTGAGGAAATGTTTTCATTTGGCAAATAAATGTCCAGTTTAAGTTGAGAGGTTTACAGAACTGTAAATATGGTACTTGTGTTTCTGTGGAGACAAGCTGACAATAGAGCAAAGTAATGAAACCCAGGACACATTTTTAAACTTGAAGGTTAATATTTTCTGAAAGCATATAAGCTGTTTTTTTTACAATTGGGAAGGGAATGAAGATAAAACAAAGGCAGGAATTAATGTAAGAAGGCGTACAGGCTGTAACGTGTCTTAGCACGGATAACCTTAATGTTAGGTTACATTATGCCTTTGTGTGCAGCTGTCAGTTTGGGACAGTTGTTCCTATCAGGAGGGTTAAATATAATTATTTGAAGATGTACATAGTTCTGTGTGTTTGTTTTAAGTTAATAGGTTATGAGGCTGTTTGTGGGTGGGTTTTTTCCCAAGGGTTTTCATTAAAACATAAAATCTTGTAAAAAATGACAGAGGTTCAAATAGATGATGGCAAGAGACAACTATATAAGAGATCAACCTGCCAAATGTTAGTGGGTACACTTAACACAAAAGCTGGAAATAGACATTTAAAAAAACTGTCAAATATAATAGGTGGGAATAATAACTTCTTATCATAATGGGCTCCACTGAACATATTATTTTGGAACTTGAGTGGCCTCACAGGTATAAACAAAAAGGTAAGAGTAATGAATTATATTAAGAAATGCAGACTACAAATAGCAGTGCTACAGGATATGTATCTGGAAAGAAGAGAGAATGTCAATTTGATAAAGAAATGATTTCAAGATATTCAGCAGAATATAAGGGACAAAGAAAAAGGGGAGTACTTATACTAATTGCTAGAGGAGCACCAATACTGACAGAAGAGGGAAAGATGGTAATGGTAGACTTGTAGTAGTATAAGGCTACTGGCAAGGGAGGAAGACTATACTGGCATGGATTTATATTCCACCTAAAATGCTATTATGAAGATTAAAAAATGTTGAGAGAAATATTGAGGTTACATTTTGGGAGAAATAATCAGGTTTCATCGGGGAACAGTATTTATAGGTGAGACTACAACTGAATTTGCAACAGTGAAGGTGTATCTGTGGGACCTGGAAGGGAAAATATAACAAAAGAAGATAGATTTCTAAAGAAATTTATGAAAATATTTGATAAGGAAGACTTGAATTAAGTACTAGAAACTCAGAGAGAATTTACATATTATTCCCCAGGGTACAATAACTGTGCTAGACTAGACAGAAGTTATATTTCACAGGAATGTGTGCATTTAATTGACAGCTTTGACACACATCCAATAACTATTTCAGATCATGCTCCACTAACAACTAAGATAACAATGCATGATAATGAAGTACAAATGAGACCCTAGTGCTTCCCCACCTACCTGTTAAAAAGAGAGGAATTTAAGGAATGGGTGGTGGAAATTATTTGAGATGTATTAGGGAAGACAGATTTTTTTTCAGCAAGTGAGTCAAATAAAAGGAAAGTGGAGTTTAAAAATAGGTAAAAATAAAAGAAAAAGATATGGTTAAAAAGTAACAAGAATTATTTAGAGGGACTAACAAAGGTTAAATGTTGCAGAATAAGGGGAATCTCACAAAACAAGAAGAGGCACAACTGCAGAGTGCTAAAGAAAAGATAAAGGAGTATCTGGAGAATATGTATGAGTTTACAAAGATTGTTGCTAAGCAACTGTTTTTGATAATAACTCCAATGTAGAAAATCTCTTAGCACAATGACTTAGGCAACAGAAAGAAGAAAAGGTTGTTGCCAGAGTTAATGTACATATAACAAGAAAAATAACCAGAGATCATGTAGAGGTATTAGACATATTTTGAAATGTTATGAAAACTTGTATAAAGCAGAGGAATGTGGAAATCAAGAAAAAAGTGTAAATGGAAATATTTATGGAAGACTTAAGTATGCCAAGGCCAGAGGTAGATGAAGCTGAACAATTAACAGTAATTCAGCAAGAGATGAGATAAAATGGTGATGTATATTCAATCTTCATGAAATTCTCTAGGAATAGATGGTATTCCTGTGGAAATTTGGAAGCCAGGAGGGAATAAAATTATAAAGATCTGCAAGGTTTTGTTTAACAGTAGTTTAAAAGAAGGGGAAAGAAACACATTCTGGAAGAAAGCTGTAGTGGCTGTAATACCTAAAGACAGTAAAGATCCATCAGACCCAGTTTCATATAGGGCCATTTTAATTTAAACTATGATTATAAAGTGTTTATTTCTATAATAGCTAAAAGAATGGCAAAGGTGTTGCCAAAACTGGTGGATATGGTTCAATGTGATTTGTGGAGGGGTGGCAAACATTTGACAGCATTAGTAGAGCAGTGATGATTCAGAGGGGAGCAGAATGTAAGAAAATACCACTGTTTTTGGTAGGCCTTGATGCCGAGAAACCGTTTGACAAAGTAAGATGGGATTGTTATGACTTGGACAGTCAAAGCATTTGCATTCCCTCATTACAATAATAGGGTTAATTAGGGGTTATATGAGGTATCATAGGCAAAAGCTAAAGTGAAGGGGTTCCTCTGTGATAAGTTGTGTCTGAAGAGAGGAAACAGGGAGGGGTGCCCTCTTTTCCCTTTGTTATTTGCATTATATATAATGGCAAAGAAAATAAGGGGCTTGGAAATTCAAGGATATAATTGGTATGGGAATCAGGAAAAGTTGTTTTTATTTGCAGGTGATGTTATTTTGCACCTGATAAAAACAGGAAAGTACATCTGAGAGTTATGGAACAGAGGCTATAGCTACAAACTATGTACTCACACATGAATTATTTCAGCAATACCTATATTTATGGGGACATGATTAATGAAGTATTTAGGAGTATGGCATAAAAATATTCTGTTATGGCAACTAAGGATTTGTGGGAAGAGACTAAACAGATAAAAGAAAAACTAAGAAACTGGAAGTTCTTGTTTATGGATACGAATAGCAAGATACAAGTAGTAAAAATATTTTTAGTTCCTTTAGTTTTATATACAGGTCAGGCATATTTTTATCAACCAGAAGAGGGGTTGTGGACAGTAATTAATAATGAGTTGAAGGATTTTATTTGGAAGGGGAAGAGAGTAAATGTCAAGTGGGATAAGTTGATCCATTCAATAGAACAGGGTGGTTTAGGACTATTTAAAGAGATATTTTAGAGCTACATAGTTATGGCTGATATATATAACACAAGTAGATAGCTGTAATTCAAAGTGGAAAGGGATGATGATGAAGTAGGGGGGAAGTTCAAGAAATGAGGAGAGCTCATATACATAACACAAGTAGAAAGTTATAATTCAAAGTGAAAAGGGATGATGATGAAGTGGGAGGAGTTCAGTAAAAGTGGTGAGGCTGGTATTTTAGATACAGATCCTTAAGGAAAATAGTAGCCATACAGAACAGTGTATCTATAAAGTAGCAGAAAGTATTCTAAGAAAATCCAATGTGAGGATGGAGAAAGGATGTTATGCCAATAGGGATGACTGCAGTGAGGGGTACAGAAAATAGGCAAGAGGGGGGTGGAATTTACCAGAGAAAACTGGCAACGGAAGCAAAGTATTGGGAGCAAATAAAACAAAGAAAGAGAATAGAATGAGAAGAGGCCATCAAGACATTTGGACTATAGGCTAGAGCCTGCCTTCCCTATCAGGGAGAGCGAGTATAGGTAAAGAAAAAGGGATAGGGGAATCCTAAGTGAAAGATCTGCTCTGCTAGAGTTTTCATTTGACTCTAGAACAGAAGATGCTGTTAAAAAAAAGATAATTAGGGCATATAAAATATTACAAGGTAACTGTAGAAGACTGGGAAAAGAGACTGGATAAGCAATTCACAATGAAACAATGGGAGGACATATGTATGATTCCCAAATATGCAACAAAGTCTAGAAGTTTTAGGATTTTTGCTTGGAAATGTTTACATAAGTATTTTTATACCCCAAACAGACTCCAATGGATTCTCAAGTAAATGGCAAATGTTGAAGGTGTGATTGTGAAAAAAGAGGTAACTGAGAACTTATGTTTTGGGAATACAATGAGTGAGTTAGCAGACTTTAAAAATTTCCTTCTGAGTACTCTGTTAAATATTGGGTGAGCAAATGACTGTAACTAAGGAAATTATTTTTTTGTGAGCTGGGATATAGGATCTGCATTGCATAGACACAGGAAGGCTTTATTATTTTTAATTCTGTGGCTGGCAAAAAGCAATTACTGGAAAATGGAAATAAAAGTGTAATTCAACTGAATTTGAAGTAATATTGTAACAGAGATTAAAGAACTGGAAGTGGGATCTTTAGAAAATGGAAGGAACAAACTACACGCTAAAATGGAAATTGTGGGGACAATACATGCAGAATACTGTTTTGGAGAAAGAGTAAGGTTTCAGGGAAGGCAGGAATTAAGCAGTTTATATATTGTATTGGTGATATTTGTATAAAAGCATATATGTGATGTATAATGTGTACACCTGTGAACATGTTAACATGGTTTGTCTCCTTTTACATAAAGGTATGTTTACTGATGTCTTAAGTGATAATTCAATAGGTGTTTAAACAAAACTGAACTGGCTTGGGATGAGAGTTTGTAGGCTGCCTATGTCAGTATTTACAAATTCCATAATGACTCCTTCCATAGCCTTACAAGATAAGGCTGGTCAGGCTTTTAGGCATATAGCTGCTGGGTCAGTTGAAGCTCCACCTTTCTGCTGGGGGATGACTCTTACGGTCCTCTACTTATGTGGCACAACCCTGGATACGAAGGCTAATGCTGAAGAACTTCTGCAGGGTGTTTGACATGTCCTGTTTTATACTGACCAGTAGACATACTGATGTATTATCAAGCTCCACAGAAAGAATGTTCTTGGCCTTGGTTAGAGCTTTTAGAACTTATTCTGGGGAAATTTGTGAAAGGGTGGCTGCTGGTATTTGATCTGGGAATGTGTGGGAGAGAGGAGGGTGAAGTTAGAGCTAAATTTATCTGCACATTATTTGTGTTTAATACAATGCACATCTGATTTAGCTCTACTTATGCTAATAAATAGTTGCCACAAAAATAAAATGGCAAGGTAACAAACATGACTAGAGGTGAAAACCATAATTTATTTAAAAAACTTGTAAAAGTAAGCACTATATTGGGCGCTTCATCAGACTTGATCAAAACAGTATAATAAATTTCACTTAAATAGCTCTCTCATTAAAGCATAATTAATTGGTCAATGCATCCAAATTAATCCAAGGAAACTATTTTCTATTTGTTTTAAACTGACTTGAGTATGTACTTCCAGACAGGGCTTCAAATTTATCCTTGGGTTACAGTGCTCTAGCCTGGTTAACAAATTCATATAAGTATGACTACCACTCAGACTTCATTTGAGTTATCAGCATCTTTAACAGGAACTCCCAGAGATGCGAGTTAAAATGTATGTGTTTTTCCTACTTAATAAGAACTAGAGACCACTGTGTGATGCCGTCTTGAAGCTTTTTATAAATGAAAGCAATTATAATGTTGGATCAAAAGAAAAAAAAATGAAAATTATAATGCCCTATTCCACTGATGTGTCCTGCAATTCTAGCAAATTTGTTGTCATGGGGAGGTGTTTGTTAAGAGCTAATGAAATGGAATTCTATGCAGGAAAATTCCTGGCCAACAGATTTATATGTGAACTTTAACCAGAAGATGCACTCTGTTGACCGTATGAAACCAACTGAAATGCCTGTCTTGGTCCTGCTCACATTTGAGCACAGAAAGCATATAAGAGGGCTAGTTACTGTTACAGTGATCCATAATGGGAAAATGTGCATTATGATCCTTAACAAGTTACTTCCAACAAAGGTGTACTTTACTAAAACCAACAGGCACACTGCCATTTGGCTGAAAATAAGAGAGTCCATGGGGTTATGTCCTTACCCAATAATGACAATTCAGATATTCCATCCAAGAAATCAAATAAAATCATCTGCTAAATTTAACAACAAGGTATATAACTAGCATTCATAAATGCAAAATTCAGCATGCAAAGAATAAGACTACAAAGATAGAAAGAAACCCAGAGAAGTTTCTTACTCTCAAAAACATGTTCAATGTTGTTTCTTATCCAAATTTAATATATCCCTCAGATACAGATAATGCCATGGTTTAGGATGGGTAGAGTCTGCTGAAGAATGTGTTGCTTAACTAAAAACATAGGCTTAAATTCTAGCTACTGCATTATCCGAACCTAACAGCAGATGATGATTAAGCATATGTAGACCAAGATACTTCATGTAAATATCTCACTAACAGGTGTCTCCCAATTAAGTTAAGAGACGGTCATAAAATGTACTAAAATAGTTTAAATTTTACTAGAATTTATAGTTTAACATCAAAAGCATCAGAGCAATAGTTTATCTCCAGACAGATGGAATGGAGATCAAATGGGATAAGAGAGTAAGTACATTATTGACATAAGGCTGAATCTTGTAATGAAAGTGAACAATTGAAATACTGACTATGTCAGTGACAACTTGAGTATTTGTGAGCAAGAAGTTCAGTTTACAGAAGAAAAAAAAAAGATGACAAGAGATGCCCGAGGTAGTACTAGATTGCACATATATAGTATCAGAAAGGGCATTGGCCTCCTTGTAATATGTGACTGATTCAATATGAAAAGAAGTAGCTACCTTGATGACAGTGGACAAGAATTTATGATTGTTGTAATAAGAAGCTATTCCACCAACATGATTAAGAATTTAAAGGCCTTCATAAGCCGCAAGTACCTTTGTCAAAATGAACATCAATCAAGAGGCCTTCATAACCAGCAAGGACTCTACCAAATTTGACAACAATTTTAAGGCTTTCAGTGACTCCTGAAGAAAATCTGAAGAAGCAGGATCAGATAGAGATACACCATCAAGGTTGAGAAATATAAAGTTTGTTTGTGAGAGAACTGATCAGTGATGTAACAGGAGGGGGCCTCTGTTTAGCTTTGGCTGTAACCCTGTCAGTACTAACACTGAAATGGCCACAGTGCACCAAGGTTTGGATAATATCCTCAAGATGGGAAGCAAGAATTGTAATAAACATTTTACACTAGTTGTAGCTGTTACATGAAGGGAATGTGTTATTAAGTTATTCATATTCAATTTTAAGACAGAGATGAACAAAGACTGCCTTCAGGGTTGCTGAGATATCACAGGCCAGATGGCTGCAATCTTCACTTGCACTAATAAAAGAGAAAATTATTCCTTAAATCTGCTAGAATTCTGAAGGAAAGCTATCTGAATCTGGATTTTACAAGACTGGAATGAGAACATAACTAACTTGAATGCACATTTGGTGATACATGCCAAAATAACACTTTCCTGAGTTTCTCACAGGGTAGTTATCGTGTATTTAGGTGACTACTGAGGATCAGAGTATAAAGAGACAGCATGCCACTGTAAGATTGATGTACATTTTTGGAGTTTGATCAGGAATGTTAATATCAGGCTTATGTAATGCCTTGACCATGAGACATTGATTTCTGTGAGCAAGACACATGTTTAGGGCCTACTAAATGTAAAAAAGTCCTTAACTTTAGATGGTGATATCAATAAAATTAAATGTACTGCAGCTGTGACTTAACCAAGAACGGTCCGCAAAAGTCAGTCTTCATATATGTAAGAAACATTTGTAGATGATGTGGTTCATCTCCAAGAACTATCTCCTTTTCGTCCTGCTGTTTCTTGTTTTGTAGTGCTCATTTATTTATGCTGCTTTTACTGCCTTCGTGGTATTGGATACTTCTGCAGGAGACCCTTGATGAAAATCATTAGCTTGGGATATAGCCTACCAGAGATTCCTTAAAAAGAGGGGTATGAATGTGAAGCATATTAAGCCTCTGGATATAAGACCACTATAACCCTGAAACTCTTCCTTGAATCATAACCTTCCCATGGTGGATGGGCTTGCATGCCCTTGCTATCCATAGAACTATGCTATTTTGAGATGTATGCTACTTTTAGGTCACCCTTGGCAAACTGGTCTAAGTGATGCAGCCAAACAGTGTAGTTAAACATATGACATACATAATGGTTCATTTAAAGAATCAGGGAACCTTAAATGGAATGAAGTTGTTGGAATATAAATCTGGAGTCAGGTCTGTGGGAAGATGTTCCCTTTCAAGCACCTGCTGACTGAATGACCCAGAAAGACCTGTCAGGTTTAGGCTGTAAAAGCTGCAATTAACTGCCTTATGGGCTCATTGCCTACAAAAGGGAGGGTGGGGATTGGGTACAGTGTCATTTAAATTGTAGGCAGGAGTTCAGCAGACTACACTCTGATGATGGGACCTGGATTTTTTGGGTAGATACCCCCAGTGCTAGAAAATCAGACAAACCTGGAATGGAAGCTGAAAAAAGTACCAGATAGCTATAGCTGGCCTTACTGTTTATCTGATATTTGGTTCTGGAGCTAGATGTATTGATCTGGATGGTATCTCTCCTGCTTTGGAGCTGTCACTTAGAAAATGCTTCTGCAAGATGTGGAGATGCAAGTCCTTGGCTGGGTACAGTTAAACAATAAGAGTTATTGCAAAAGATGAGAGGGTAATCTCATTCCTTCTACTAGTTGCAGAAAGGAAAACATTTTCTCTTGTCAGTGCATATGCAAACAACTATAGATTATTTGGGGGCAATTCTTGAAGGGTTGCTACGTGGTATTTGGAGAATTTAAATCTCCTTTGAAGAAGGATGGAATTGTATGGAAGTGAGGAATAATGGAAAACAGCTTATCTGAGCTGAACCCGAATGGGTAACTGTTATAGGACTTCTTTGCTACTTATGGATTTTCTATAATGAACACTATAACTGAGGAGAAAAATGTTTAGAAGTGCTCATGGTTAGAGAGCACCATGGGTTACATGTTAATAATCAGCTTTATAATCATGCTGTCAGACCTGAATCTATATGTTGTAGACTCTCATTTTAGCAGAGGTGCTTATTTGTCAGTTGATCACCACTTGGTAGAGTGTTAGGTCAGATGGCTGTAAAGGCAGATAGACAGACCTAAGCAGGCTTGCAGTGATGGCATCCTGGAAAACCTAGCAAATGCTTTGTGAGATGAATTCAGCTCCCACCTCTGGAAAATGTTTTCCTATGTATGGGGAAAGGTCAGAGATATGGAGTTCAAATTGACCCTGTTAAAATTTTAATTGCTAAGGCATCAGCAAGGAGTTAAGCCAAAGGTGATCAGATCTTATCATGGCAACATCTCAAAGAACTCCTGGTAAGCACCAGTGGTGAGGGAAACCATTATATTAAAGAAACAACTCTCTTTGTTGCAGTGTTAGTAAGGGTTCTCTGGATTTCATCAAAAGGTACTGTAGACCAGGAAGGCAGCAGCTGTAACAGTGACCAAAGTGAAGGCCTGAATAAGTAGAAGTTTGTCAGAGTTTGGTGAGGCCATGGAAAACTACTAGTGAATCTAATCATGTTCAGCAAGCCATCCACTGTGATGCAAGTATGGACATGATATTACCCACCCAGGCTGTTCTCAAATGGGGGCATTTTCATTATATGAAAGGAGCACTGAGAAACTGAATCCAGTGGACATGCCCTTTTCAAGGAAGTAGAAGCAAACGTAATTGGTGAACTTGGGTCTATTTATGGATGCATATAAGGAAATTGAAGTGATTAAAAATTTCTTCTGTGGCAGTTCTCTGAAAATGGAAGAGACTCATCTAGAACTGCTAAAGAAGCTGATCACTGACGGTGTGTCATACCTTTTTATGTTGCTGAAGAGCCATGCCTTTTTCTTTCTTTCTTTTTTTTTTGGTCAAACAGCACTTTATTAATATTCCAGAACACAAACAGAATAATAATTACATTTACATTTCTTCGCATTCATATAAAATGTCTGACATACCCCTCATCAAAATGTACCTTAATATATTTCCCCTATTATTGCTCAGGGGTGTCTCATCTACAGAGGTGCCTACACAACGGACATCTATTTGTAGCCTTATTAATTACAGGCATCACATCTACACTATAATTTGTTTGACAGTATCATGCCCACATCTTTTAGAACCATTTAACTTACAATAGTTTATTATCAACATAATAAACAGGAAATGCATAATTCATACAGTATTGGAGGAATTACAAAGCAAGTGAGTCTAGAGACCATATGTATCTTGCCAAGTCCCCTCCCTCATTTGGTACACCCATCTGTAGAAGGGCAGTGTGGGTTTATCCAGGGATGAATTTCTGAGTACCTATCCAATGATCAAGGTCTGGTTTGAAGGAAGCAAAGGTGTCACTTTATGTAACATGCACAGGTAATCAATTTCAGAGAAGGGTAAATGTTGGATAATAAATTTGTCCCTGCAGTCTATTTTATTTATATGTTGGTGGACTTTTAAGTCCTTTGTTGTAGTATTTGCAAAGATACATCAAAGAGGGATAAGTCCATAATTCCATGGAATGCAAGACACAGATCTCCACAGAACACCCTGTAGGAGAGTGAGTAGGATAGGGTTTTGAGCCTTTTGTGGTAGCTCATGGTCTTTAGGCCAGTAATAGTTTTAGTTTAGGACCCTCTAGGGGCCTGTCAAATTGTTAGATGTGTTTAGATAGGTGCATATTAAGGGGGCATTGTACTCTATAACTGGGCTAATTACAGCTGTGTACATAGGGATGATAACTTCTTTTGCCCTTACATATTAGCTCTGCTAAATAGAAGGATTTTTTTGACTATTGTTGCTACATCATGGTCCATTGTCAGGGAGTTATCAACCCAAGTACCAAGATCACTGACTACATTGTCAGTTTGTAGTGGGTTACTAGCTATGTTGTGCGATGAGGGAGAGAGTAGTTTACCAAATGTGATAATGCTTCACCTTTTTTTCATTTAATTTTAACCCTTTTTCTGTATACTACTGGATAGTGAGAGTTTGGTATAAGTGGGTTGTTTGACAATAGCACTCAGCTTGCAGTAATTGGCAAACTTAGTTAGCAACAGGTCTGGGTCAAATGTTTGGAGGTCAGAGAAATATATGCAAACAACAAGGTGTCACAGTACTGATCCCTAGGGCACACCACTAGTTACTGTTTTACTTTCTGAGGAGGTACCTGCCGCCTTTAACAATGTGCTTTCATTATGTTTGCTAGCCATTTTATCATGTAAGGGTCAATGTTTTTCACTCTTAGCTTATTTACAACACTAGAATGGAAGATCATATAAAGTGTCTTGACCAGATCCAGATAGACTGTGTAGCTAGGATGATCACTATTTATTTATTTATTTATTTAAGTTTGATGACGGGGAAATCCACTGGGCCATAGAGAGCCCGTTTTCAATGGAGGTCCGTTGGAGAAAAGCTCCAAGACATTACATTTTACATGTTACAATAGAAAAATAATAGTACAAACAGGTTAAACATTAAGTTTTAAGATCTTAGTAGATTAACATTTAAAACATATAGTTACTAGAACTCAGTAGGTAAGGTGAACCTTGTCCATGGAGGAAGTATCAGTATATTTATTTGGAAAGTATAGTACATCAGATAGAAGAGCAAAGATCTGTTGCCTCTGTCACTTTCTTGAAAAAAGTTTACTAAACAGTAAACACAATCTCCATTTGACAAAACAAAACTGATGGGGGTCTAGGTGAATGAGATTTTGAAATTCTGGTTGATGAAGTCAGATATGATGGGTTCCATTGTCTTGCAAATTAGACTAGTCAAGTTAATAGTTCTGTAGTTTCCAGAGTGGGTGATATAGCCATCCTTATGAAGGAGCATCATAACAGCAGTTCGCCATACTTCAGAGTCATACCGTGGCTAGGTTTAGGTTAGACAAGTTTGGGAGAGGTTCCACTAGGGTATGTTTGCTGCTGTTTATTTGTAATCCATTTAAGTAGTATTTTTAATTTTAGACAGCACATTTAGAATGTGCTCCTTTATTATCTTAGGGCTGTAACAGATAAAGAGATTTGTGGAGTCTTGATGACTGGATTAAAGCTGGTACTACATTTATCTGCTATTATGTCAGCTATGTCTTTTGGGTCAAAGTGAGTGGTGTCATTTTGGATTAGTTTGATACACTGATGGATCCTCATTGACTCCTTTTTCAATTTTTTTCTAACATGGGGTTGGGGTGTTGTGCCAACTGTTTCCCACTCTCAGCATTCAGTGCTTCTTTCCTACCTTGTACAGTCATAACTCACTGTTGCAGGACTTCTCATGCATAATCCTTCCATCTTTTACATGGATATCCTCATTTCCTCTTGTTTCTTCCTATGTCTCCCAAATCTTCTTTGCCAAATCATCTTATGCCTTCCTGTACATGTATCCAAACCACTGTGATCTGTTCTGTTTGACTTTCTCTGCATTTAGTTACTTTAACTTCTGCTCTAATTTTGCCACTTCTACATCTGTCACATGGTGTGCATCCTTCCTCCTATTTCAGGCAATTCATCTTCATCACCTTTATCTTCCTCAGATTCTCTGCCTACACTGTCCATGTTTCTATACCATATAGCAATGCTGGGTGTACCACTGTTTTGTACCTTACTTTTCATCTTCTTTAGAATTCGTCTGTCACACACTACCCCTGACAATCTGTGTCATTTAGCTTCAGCACCGCTGATTCTAGCTTTGATCTCCTCATTCATACTTCCTTTCTTTTCAACCATTCATCCCTGATACTTGAAGCTGTTAACCTATTCCAATATTTTCCCTTCTATCTCTGTTCTCAGCTTCTTCTTATTCCCCCATTTGTTGCGTTGACAACTGTTCTCTTTTTACTTATTTTTATTTGATGTGCCTTCCATTTTGCATGTCATTTGCTGTATTCAGTTTGCTTTTAATGCCACATCATCTGCATGTAGCAGCTTTGTTGATCTGTCCCTTGCTACCTGTTTGCTTATGTGGTCCATCAGCAGTATGACGAGCAGTGGGCTCACAAGTGAACCCTGATGTTCACCCACTCATACTGGGAAAGCCCTCTGTGAGTTCAGACACTATAGTTGTGTCATCAGGTCCTTGTACGTAGCCTGCACTAATTCTACTAATTTTTCTGGGACTTCAAACCACCACAGGGCTGCCAGAATAATCTTTCTTGAGTTCCTGCCATATGATTTCTCCAAGTCTGTGAATGTCCTGTTGAACTCTTTTCCTATTTCCAGCTTCTCCACTATCTGTCTCAGTGGAAATATTGAGTCTGTTATATTGCATTCTATTCTGAATGTAAGCTGTTTATCTCCCATCTTTCTTTCTACTCCTCTGTGTTTTCATTTACCAGTCACCCTCTCCAACACTTTCATGCAGTGTAGCAGTAGTTTGACACATCTTGACTGCCCGCAGTTGTGAATGGGCATTTTGTTCTACACTGGCACTAGCATGCTTAGTCTGCAGTCATCTGGGATATGCCTTTCCCTGCATACTGTTATGAGTGCCTTCTATAGCCATTTCTCTCCTAGCTCATGTCTGTCATGACTGTATCTGAATGTTCTGCTTTCCTAGACTTCATTTTCCTTGGTGCTTTTCTTGGGTTTAGATTACATCAGCGAATGCTTAAAAAAGCGAACGCTGATTTATCGACCCTATGTAAGCGAAAGCTTACAATCCCGAATACTCGGAACAGCAATTTTTTTCCCAGGAGAAAAAAATCGCTGTTCCAAAAAAAAAAAAAACTTTAAACCAATGCATAAAGTGGGGGGGGCTGTGCCCCCCACACTTGCCCCTACTTAAATATACCAACTCTGACATCGCACTACAGTGCCGAAAATGGCAAAGTAACGAAGCGGCCAAGTGAATTCTTTCCCGGGGAAAAAATTTGCTTAAAAGCCGCTTCACTATTTTGCCTTTTCGTTTTTTAAGTTCGATCAAGGCGCATTCGAAAGAATGCGTCGTCTATCACTTAATAGGAACCCGCTTTTCTTATGTCTTCTAGGGTGGGCTCTTCTTATTCTTTCATCATAGGCTCCGTATTGGACAGTACACATTCGGTGGGGATTTCTTCATTCAGAAGCTGCTGGAAGTACTCGTTTTATCTGCCTTTGATGTTTATTGGGCTGGTGAGCAGACAGTTGCTGGTATCCCTATGAATGGTGCCTGATTATTATCTTCTTTCTTTTTTTCTGTCTTGGCCTTGCAACCTATTAATTTGGGGGGGTCTGCTGAATCACTTTCCACAAGCCGAGAGAGTATCTCTGATGCCTTGGTCTTGCACCGAAGGACATTAATTCTTATTTTTTTAATGAAACTAAAGAATAATTTATAATTAACTTTGGCTTCAGATGATAGTTGTAGCTTGTGTTTGGCTTTGATCTTCCTTATGGAAGCTTTTAGTTCCTTGCTAATTTTTATACAGTCTTTAGTAACTGGGATATTTAGATTTGTTAGAGTATTTTAGAAATTTTTTTTCTTGTTATCAAGCTTATTTACACTGGTGGACAACCAGGGTGTATTTTTTTCTTCTACGTTTCCAATTATATTTGGTTTCAGTAGGAATGTCCAAATCTAAGCAGTTATTTGGGAATAGAACTCCATTGCATAAGTAGCAGCTGAGGCTTGGTTGGGACCTGTGATATTACAAGTAAATTGTTAGAGCTCATCATTAAAATATGAATAGCTCTAAATATCTTAAATTATTAAATTTAAAAATGCTGACTTTAAATGGTTTTGAGATTTTTAAATGAAAAGGTTGCAAGCTTGTGGTTAGAGTTAACCATAGATGGAGATACTAAAGGAGTGGTAAATTTGAGGGTTATTTGATTAGGACAAGGTCAAGAATGTTCTGCCCTCTACATAGCTAGTTTATTATTTTTTTACACAATTAAAATTCACAGATTTTCTGGGAAAATCCAATTTTGAAGTATAGGTACACCAGTTATTAGATGGACAGTTGAAAGCACCCATCATAAAGTTATTTTTCATTGTGGGTAGTTGAATGAATAACTGTATAAATCCTTCATGGCCATTTAAGAGCCAGGAAGGTGTCCTCTAACTGACTACACATTGATAATTTGTTTTGTTCATGCCAAGTCCCACAGGACTCCATTCTAGCACCTGTTCTGTTCTCAGTCTTCATCAACAAATTCACTACACTTACCCTATTTAGCACTCCCTCTTTATTCAGACAATATTGGCATGTATAGGGCTGATCCCTCACATCATACAATTGAAACTCAACTTCAATAGGACCTTCAGATACAGGACCGGCTAAACTGCAAGAAATTACTCCTGAGTGCCTAAAAACAAAGTCAGTGTTATTCACCACTCATAAAAGATTATCCAAATTTCCTGGTCTTTCATATCTTTGACTGTAGTAACAATCCCACTGAAACCAGCACCTCCTTTAGATATATAGGGATTTAGCTAGACCAATCACTAAACTTTCATGCACACATAGAAAAGTTAAGAGCAAGATCAACAGTCTACTCATCTGGGCCAAAAAAAAATATCCCAGTTCCACTCTCAAAAAAAACAAAAAAAAAACCAGTTCCATCTTTCATACCTTTTCCAATAAACTATGCAGATTTATATCTAACTCACTGTGGAATCAACACCACTCTTTACTTTTTTAAAGGCTAAGTTGTTTCCAGTACAAATTAGGTCAAATTTTCTTTGTTCCTTGCTGTATAAAATACTCAAACTAGACACACAGCTCTCTTTCTCTTCCAAACACTTTATTGCCATGCAAATGTACAGCCTAGGAATACAAGCCAAAGTCAGTCTTTCCTTACAACCCCCTTCTCTCAGACTGCACTCTCCTATCCATTGTTTTTCCTGTACTGGCCTCAAAACTATGGCAGTCAATTCATCCTATTTTAAAATATCACAAACTATTCACTGTGCAGGCCACAGTTCAAACAATACTTACTAAAACATTTTAAATGCAACTGTCCATCTAAAGGACATGTCACCTAAACTTATGCCTCTAACTGTGTTGTACCTTTACTTTTCACATACCTGATCAACTCACTCATTTTAAACTGTGATTTAGCTTACTACACTATTACAGCTCTAAACCCACTATGCATAATCTAGTTTCCTCTTTCTGGTCTCCATTAGATTCCCTAACCTCACTCATTACCATCAACCCCCCTTTTCCCATTTTTCTACATGGAATCAAGATGTCGTGTTAACTGTCACCATCTCTCCTGATTCACTGTTGCAGATCTTCTCTCACACAATCCATCCACCTCTTTGCTGGATGCCCTCATTTCCTATTACCTTCTTCCTATGTGTCCTAACTCTTTTTCACCAATTGTTTTCTGCTTTTCTGCACATGTGCTTGAACCACCATAATCTGTACTCTTTGATCTTTTCTGCAATTGGAGCTACTTTGGCTTCTGCTTTTATGCCCTCATTTCTTCATCTGTCCCACAGTGTGGATCCTACCACCCACATCAGGCACTTCATTTCCATCACCTCTAGCTTCCTCATCTGCTCTGCCTTTATTGCCAGGTTTCTGTACCATACAGTAGTACTGTAGCTTCCTCATCTGCTCTGCCTTTATTGCCAGGTTTCTGTACCATACAGTAGTACTGTAGCTTCCTCATCTGCTCTGCCATTATTGCCAGGGTTCTGTACCATAAAGTAGTACTGGTTGCGCCATTGATGTGTACACCTTACTTTTCAGTTTATTTTGCATTCTTCTGTCATACAGTATCCTTGACACGCTATGCCAGTTGGGTGCAGCCCCTTTGATTCTAGCTTTGACCTCTTCATTCAGACTTCCCTTCTCCTCAACCACCACTCCTAGATACTCAAAGCTGTTAACCTGTTCCACTGTCTTCTCTTCTATCACACTTCTCAGCTTCTTCTGTTTTTCCCATTTTTCTGCCATTACCACTGTCTTATCTGTACTTAGTTTCATCCCATGTGCCTTCGGTTTTTGCATCCATTCCCTATCCTTTGCTGAAGTTCTTGCTGAGAGTCTGCATGTAATGCCACTTCATCTGCATTCAGCAACTTTGTTGATCCATCTCCTCTGACCTGTTTCCTAATGTAATCCATCATCAGTATGAACAGCAATGGGTTCAGAGCTGAACCCTGATGTACACCTACTCCCACTGGGAACCCCTGTGTGAGACCAAAGACTGTTAGTACTTGAGCCATTGTGTCCTCGTACATAGCTTCATTAATTATACCAATGTTTCTAGGACTTTGAACCACCGCAGTACTGCCCAAATCAGCCTTCATGAGACCTTGTCATATACTTTCTCCAAATCTAGGAATAGCCAGTTGGACTGTTTCATCATCTCTAGCTTCTTCTCAACTGTCTGTCTAACTGCAAATATTGGGTCATTTGTGCTGTATCCTGATCTGAATCTAAACTGCTCATCTCCCATCTTACTTTCTCCTACACTGTATATCCATTTATCTATCACCTTCTCCAGAAGTATCATACAGTGTGATAGTAGTTTGATGCCTTTGTACTGACTACAGTTGTGGATGTCCCCCTTGTTCTTGTACACTGGCATGACTATACTTATTCTCCAGTCATCTGGGATACTTCTTTCTCTCCATACTGCTATGAGTACCCTCAGGAGCCATTTTTCCCCTGTCTCACCCAGCATCTTTATCATATCTGCTGTGATCTCATCTGAGCCTGCTGCTTTCCCTGACTTCATTTTCATTAGTGCTAGTCTTACTTCTTCTTGGGTGGGCTCTTCTTCTCCTCTCATTGTAGGCTGTGTCTGGGACAGTACAGCTTTTGTGGGGTTTTCTTCATTTAGAAGTTGCTAAAAGTACTCCTTCCATCGGCCTTTGATGCCCCATTTGATGGCTGGTGAGTAGGTTGTTGCTGGCATCCCTTATGAAGGATGTCTGACTATTTTCTTTTTCTTTCTGTCTTTGCCTTGCACCTGATATTGTTTCTTTGTGCCACCTACTGAGTCACTGTCCAGAGGCTGATAGTGCCTCCAATGCCCTATTCTTTGCTATTGCAACTCCTTAGCTTCTTTGTTAGGCAACCAGTATTCCTTCCTAGCTTGGTCCATCTTTTCTGTCTCCCACTTCTTCCTGCACTCTTTATATCTTTTGATGACTTCCTGGACTTCTGCATTCCACCACCAGCTTTCATTATGTACTTTATTTCCATACCTGGCTCGGCCACATATCTGTTCTTTAGTCCTAACATATGTTGTTTTGAGGTGCTGCCATTCTTCTTCAACTGCACCTATTTCCTCCTCTTCTTGGGGTGCTACAGCCCTGAGTAACTCCTTGAACTGTTGTACTTTCTCTCTAGTCAAGTTCCTGGTATTCGTTGACCTTAGAGCCTTCTCACTGCCTGCATCTGATTGTGGCAACTAGTGGTTTATGCTGTGGGCCGACTGTACCACTGGGAATGACTTTGCAATCACTGATTCTACCCCAGTGTCCTTTTCTTACTACAACAAAGTCTACCTGAGTTGCATGTTGGCCACTCTTGTATGTGATCTTGTGACTGTCTCTCTTTCTCAGCCATGTGTTGGCCATTTGCCAGACAGAAGTCTACCTGCAACTGTATGAATGCACTCTTTTCCTCTCTATCATAACACTGCCCTTCCATCTTGGATCTTGTATACATAGGATGTCCATCCTCCTCAGTACCATAACCTACTTATGTCATCTACTTCCAAGCGCTGTCCTGTCAGTGAAGCTGGGCAACTGGACACTGGCCAGCCATTAGCTTATGGCAGGCACACACTGGCCAATAGGGGCACATACACCCCTCCCAGTGTTAGCATGGGTCCCTGGCATAGGTTGACCCATATTTTACACCGTGTTCTCCTATCTTGAGGATGCTGCACACCACAGTAGATGCCCAAAGTGGTTGGTTTATACAATTCTTCCCCCTATAGGGTACCATATAGAGTCTGTGCTGCTACCCACAGCTCCATTTATTGGTGAGTTTGAGATGGAAACAGCATGTTTTTTGAAGGTGAGAGGAATCCACAGGGACACAGCGAGAACATGCAAACTCCAGTCATTGGCCAGAGGTCAGGATCAAACTTTGTACCTTGTGAATGGGAAGGGACGACCTTAACCATTATGCAAACTGGTCTTCCCTAATCTAAATACTACTGCCCATATCTCCTCCCCTTCTAATCCACCAACTTTAACTCCATTATCCCTTTTCTAATCCACTTAAACAACTGTACATATATTTGGTTTGTTAGATCTCCTATGTATATATATGCTTTGTCAGATTTTCTATGCTTACTCATAAATGTAAACCACTATTAATGTAACAAAACAATTGACAGTATACAAATATGATGTAACTAGGCTGAGCTGGTAATTGGTCTTTGTTTGATGCGTGTTCTATCCCAGTAAACAAATTTAAATAAAATAAATCAGCTGCAGCTCAGTAAGTTCTTGCTGTAGGTCTCTGGGTACCTGCCAAGAGGTGACATTGTCTCTGATAATATGGAAAAGCCACCACAGTTCTCCTCAGGTCTGAATGCAGGTAATTTCAAGACCCAGTGTATAACATTAATAACTAAACCACTTTGCTAACAACAACTACAAATAAAATTATATAAAGAACAAAGGACTGCATGGGCTAATTCCCGGTTTTCTTTCCCCCATTACTGTAAAGTACAACATTCTACATAGTTAATTTAATTAAGGCATTAAAAATATTATTATCACTTAAGACACAGGCACACATACACTAATAGAAAAGAAAACAAACCATATTAACATTTTTCCATTTACATATATTTTCCATTTATTTATGAAAAATATAATTTCCTCCTTAAGTCTACACAGCAGTCAAGGCAATCATCTATTCATATATTTCTCCCACTGCTCTTTTCTGTGATACTGTTCCATATAATGTAATGTGTCCATCAGATGCACTATATCATCCTCAGAAGGTGGCACATTGGTCTTCCATCTTTTAAATATTGAACACCCCTCCCCCCATTTGTCATACCAGTATTTAAACAGCCTTTTCAGGCTTAGAGGTGTGCAATTGCACATCATACCCCAACTAAAACAAACTACAGCTAAGAGACATGTCTCTTTCAGGAGTCTCAATATGAGAGTTTCCATGTCTCTTTTAAATCCATCCAAATGGGAAGAGCATCAAAAATGTTTCCATATTATTCTCTTCTCCCTCCCTACTTCCTCAACACAAAATTAACTCATAGGATCTTTCCACATGATCTATGTGGGGAAACAAAAATACTTATGCAAACACTTTCACTCAAAAATTCTGAACCTCACAGTGCTAGTTGTATATCCTGGCAACTGACACATCCAGTCCCAAAAAATCAGTTCCCTTACCTAACAAATTTTCCTTCTGTCTTATTAGAGTTTTTGGGCCTTCTGGTTTAACATTGTGCACTGCTTTACATGACCTACCAGCCCTTTAACAGAGGGAGTTTCAACTCTAGACTCTAACATGAGGGCTACAAATTTCAGTGGCTGCATTATGGTAAACACTGTCAAACCCAAACACTTTGCCGTTTTATATACTGTCCCCTTATACACCAGCATATTTCACATGGGAAAGTTATTTTCTGTCTATTCCCAGGATCTCTGATTATCTGACCATGAATTATGCTCTCACAAATTGCTTTGGCCTGTCTAGCTTTCCACCCTTTCAAACTATCCTCAACATGCATCTTCGTCATACTATGTCAATAGAGAGCACTGACTACATCCATTGACTCTTGGCTGGAGTGCTTAACAACTGTTTTAACACATGCATTAACTGCTTAGTTGCATATTGATGTTCCTCCTCTTTCCAAAATACCTGCTCACAGCCATTTTCTCAAGCACCTGTGAATTCTTAAATAGTAAAAAGGCCAAAAGCTTCCATTTGCCTCATACAAAATAAATGCAAAACATTCATTTGTACAGCCTCAAATACAGTTTTTCCACCCACTGCTTGCTAACAGTCAGACACACTGCCAACAACTGAATCTTCTGTACCTTTTTGGTGGAAACCAGCCACAGGAACCATTACTGGAACCATCACAAGGCAGCCATCAGGGTTTTCTTATTTATATCCATAGTCTCCCACACATGCATAGGTAGCTGGTAATCCTATAAGTGCAAGGGAGTGCAGTGGGAATCAGGGAAGAGTTTTTCCTCACTTACACAAGTAATGAAGTAACAAACCCTGCTGTAGTAAGCTGTAAGTAATGTGAGTAACAAACCCTGCTCACATACTAGCAAGCACCACAGACAGCTTCTGGGTTCTCCACCCAGACAATAGTGCCTTATGCATGAGCCCCCAAAAATGCACATCGCCACTCTCCTCTAAGAGAGTTGAGTGGGCTGTACCCCTTCATCCTTCAGTCACCCCATCAGGCTCCTCCAGTACTCGGCCAATAATCAGACTCCAGTCAGGGTCTCAAAATACATTTGAGAATCTAGTGCATTCAGTCTCCCTTGTTCTCATGACATTAACATCCTTTTCCAAGCCATGCTAGACTCAACACCATCTCATATAAAATCACACATCTTATTCTCCATTGAACACGCAAAATTTAGCAGAACTCTTGCAGGAAAAGTCTGCTGTACGTGTAATAGTAGTCCAGTGCCTGGCGCCTTTGAACAAGTTCCAATCCCAGAATAATCTTTGCTTCTTAAATTCCATGTTAAGATTCTTCACAAATTCCTTATATATTTATATACACGTGTATATATATATATATATATATATATATATATATATATATATATATATATATATATATATATATATACACACACACATATATATATATATATATATATATATATATATATATATATATATATATATATATATATATATATATATATATATATATATATCCCCTCCCCTTTGGATGACTTAACCAAATCACCTGTCCATACTCATAGATGATTATTGTACTCTGATCCCTGTAAGTACTGGTTGGTAGTTTCTATATATAGAGCTGGAACATAATTCAATGCCACTGCCTTACTCTTAGTACTATTAATTATATGCCCTGAAAATTTTCCAAAATTAGCAAGTGATTCAAATAATTTCCCTAAATCTGCTTCCAGATTAGGTGTAGATACAAGAACATCACCTGCAGATAGCAAGATCTTGAAATATTGTTACCACACTCTATATTCATTAATGACTGACTTTTGGAAGTAGGCTGCAAAACCTGACACAATACAAATTGAAAAAGTGACAATGGAGACCCCTGCCTAGACTTATGTCAATAGCAACCCTATATGTATCTTAGTCTCACTTTTGAACCTTCACAAGCAGTTAAAATGAATTAAATAAATTCATGAGGAAACCCCAAGACTAGCATTGCATTTGTTAAATAATACCACTCCACCCGATTAAATGCCTTCTCTGATCCAAGATAGCCACCGTTAATCTCTTTTTTTAAGTCCTAACTGTTCACATTCATAATAAAGTTTTGAAAATAGTATAAAATGTCTGAATCCCTTTAGCAAATTCACTGTAATCTAAATATATTAATTGCGGAAGACACAGTGCTATACACGTTGCAAAATGGCCACCAGCAACTTACAGCCATAGTTTAGTACTAAAATCATTCAGCAGGACAAAGGTACCATCCTGTTTTCACATCATTTAGTCAAAACCACACGTACTGTCATTTTTTCATGAAGGGGTACCTCCCATTCCTGAATTGCCTTATTTTAAATGTCATCAGCAGGGAATGGGTTAAACTGTTCTTTATACTATCTTCAAATGTTTATCAGGGCACTATCAGTATCATAGAAACCTGCTCCACCATTTCCTCTGCCAATTCACCCACATAACCTCATTAATACTATTTCTCATTCCAATGAAATATGTTGTTAATCAGGAGAAGAACGAAGATGAAGTTACATACTTTTTCAATTCCTTAATTGTTTTTAATACTTTTTCCAACATCCATACTACCATATAGAATCAAATTAAGTAAGGTTGCCACCCACCCCGTTGCCAGCGGGACACTCACGGGTTGAGCTGCCTTATCCCTTTGCCCGCTGTGGAAAGTAGTGAGACTTGAAAAGTCCCGCTTTTCAATCGCACTGAATTGCTGTGGAAAAGCCGCAATTACTTCCGGCTTTTCCACGGCAATTCAGTTACGTCACCAACCCGGACCTGCAGGCAAAGCTGCTGCCTTTTAGGTCCGGGTGCTGTAATTCATGCAGCAATTGGCTGCAATTCATGAAAGGGGTGGGGATTGGGGCAGGAAGAGCCCTGCAAAGATCGTGGCTGTAGGAGCACTTTGTTTTAAACGCTTCTACAGCCGCTAAAAAAAAAAAAAGACGAGATTTTTTTTTCTAACGAGCCAGCCAGTCAGCCATCCATCCATTCATCCAGCCATCCATGCATTCTTCCAACCAGCCAGCCAGCCATCCATTCATTCATCCAGCCATCCATCCATTCATCCAGCCAGCCATCCATTCATTCAGCCAGCCACCCATCCATTCATGCAGCCAGCCAGTCAGCCATGCATCCCTTCATGCAGCCAGACAGCCATCCATTCATTCAACCAGCCAGCCTTCCATTCATGCAGCCAGCCATCCATCCATCCATTCAGCCAGCCAGCCATCCATCCATCCATCCATCCAGCCAGCCATCCATCCATCCAGCCATCCATCCATCTACCCATTCATCCATCTATCCATTCATTCATCCAGCCAGCCAGCCATCCATCCATCCATCCATTCATTCATGCAGCCAGCCATCCATCCAGTCATTCATCCATCCAGCTGCTACTCCTACCAACCAGCTAGCCACTCCAGCAGCCGGCCAATCAGCCACTCCAGCAGCCAGCTAGCTAGCCACTCCAGCAGCCATCCGTCGTACCCATAACAGCATCTCCTTCTCCGCTCCTGTGGTGACATCATGGTAGAGGGTGTGGCCAGTGTCATATTGGCCACACCCCCATGTCCCACTTTGGCCCGCTGAAAAGGTGGCAACCCTAAAATTAAGTCCTCATATTTCAAACAAATGTTCATATCTCTGGAACCACAGGGGTTAATAAAGAAGTGTGGATGATAAACCCTTCACCACAAACTGTTTTTATAGTGGTAGTATTCTTTAGGTTCTAGGTTTTAAACTGAATTTATAGAGGTCAAAAAAACAACAAAGAGCACACCGATGATTAGGAAGCTTTTTAGAAAATTAAAATATCAACGAATAGTTGAGCTGTAGAAGGAGTAAAGCGCTTTCCGTTTAACAATGTCTGTGTTCTATATACCCATCTTAAATGAAGATTAGCAATTAATGTAGTTAATAGTTTAATTAAAACTCATTAGCATAGTAGGTAGTATGTTCACATATATCTATAACTGTTACATACAATCCACCAAAATATTTTAGCTTATATAAATAAGACTATCTGTTACTTTATATTAGTACTAATACATTGTTGTCAACTACTTTATATTAGTATAGTTAATTAAAATTTTATCTTATATAAGTATATTGCATTTACTATATATTATATTAGCTGTATCATATTATATTATATATAATTACAGTAACAAGAAGTAGATACAATATGTATAATAGTATGAGCAATAGCATTACTTTAAATAAGGGATCGAATTGATAGGACTTTTATAAATTATAATTTAACAAGATTAATTTGTTAACTAAGTTTATATATAAAGACACATTTTTTTTTGTTGTTAAGTCTGAGTGAAGCAGATGGTGTTAAATGTTTTATTTTTTTAATGACTGATTCGTGTTAAAGCTTGGTGTTAATTCTTCTTTTGTGTTTTTGAGACATAGGTGTTTTCTTAAGAGACACTTCTTTTTACAAATACAATCATTTGCTGAATTTTATAAGTCCCAGTAAACATAGACCCCCAGATATTCTATGCCTTGCATGGCATGCAAGATCGGTGCAGGAGCTCTAGCAGGCAATATGTCTGCTGTGAGATCCAGGAACAGCCTGCAGGGGCATGCACGAGCGCTCTTGCACTAGTCCTGCACGGACTAAGCCCCTGTATGCAAATCACCCCATTTGCAGGAGAAATCCATGCAAATGAGGTGATTTTGTGATCCAGGAAGCTTGCAACTGGCTGTGCAGAGCTAGTGCAATCTGCAGAAATGTACTCGGTTAGTAACCGAGTACATTTCTGCAAAATCCAAAACGGAGCTGTGACAGCTCCAAATAAAGGCTGCATATCACTTAGGAAGCATGCCAATGGCCAAGTATAAAACCATTGGCATTGCAAACAGCAAAAAATAAATAAATAAAACAACTTTTATTGTTTTTTAGCCGATCTTGGCTGTTTAAGCGTAGGGCAGCAGCATGCAAACGGGATAGGGGGGAAAATAACAAAATTAACCTAAATTAAGCATTCTAACTAAAATCACTATGCTGCCATGCAAGTCAATGGCAGGAAGAGAACAACATGGCCAGTGAGAAGTGGTTGCTAAGGGGGGAGGCTCAGTGTGAGACATGTAACTATGCATTAGCAGCCAATTCTATACAAATGAGGGGAATGATAGTGAATCCCAGTTTTCCCCAGCATGCTAGTCAGGTCCCAACAGTGTAGGAATAGCTTGGTGCAAACCTAGGAGTTAGCTGACATCATGGAGGGGGTGTCAGACATACTGTAAGCGGATTGGAACCCTGTGGCTCAGGTTTGCTCCTAGCTTAGCACAGCTAAGCTAGGGGGTGTGTCTGAATCTGCCTAGCACTCTTTACATTGCCTAAGCGGGTGTGCATGGCGCACACCGGGTTTTACAGGAAGAAAAAAAAAGTTAAACCAGGAAATAGCAGCACTGTGCACATCTGAGCACTGTGTTTGTGTAGAGCACCCCTGTGCTTAAACAGGAAGGTAATGGGAAGGGAGAACAGCAGTAGGAAGGTAATCAAAGAGAACTAGCATAGCTGGCAGGTGAAATGTATCAGAATCAGCCAATTACATAGGCAGCAGACCAGCCCAGCCCAGCCCAGAACACTACTATAAACTGTGCAAACACCTTCCCCTCTGGTTTTTCCCACACTCTACACCACCGGTGTAAACAAGCGGGGAACTTTTAACACTTACAACAGCAAAATGATAGGGGCTGCAATAGCTATCACACAACTTGTGGAAGAGGCTGAGGGTGGTGAGGATGTGAATGCTGTCCACCAACCCACAATGAGGAGATGGAGAAGAGTGTATAGACCCAGGGTAACCTACCAGGGGCTACATGAGATGGAGATAGTGGAGCACTATAGGGTGGACAGGGACCTCCTACAGCAAATTGTTGAGCTGTGCTGGCCACGCCTGACACACAGAACTAACAGAGGGGAACCCATCCCAGTGGATACCAAGGTATGTGTAGGCCTAAGCATACTAGCTACAGGTACCTTCCAAAGGCCAACTGGGGATATGATGGGGATCTGACAGGCATCAGTATCCAGGGTTCTCCACCAGTTCCTGGATGCCATCTCAGCACATGTCGGTGAGCAAGTATATTTCCCCAACATCCGTGAGGTACTGTCCAGCAATATGCAACTGCTCCACCAAATAGCAGAATACCTTAAGGTAGTGAATGCTATAGACTGCATGCACATATGCATCAAAGCACCACCCAGTGAGTGGGGTAGGGTCTACATCAACCGTAAGGCTTCCCCTCCATCAACTGCCAGGTTGTGTGCGATGCCCAGGGCATAATAATGAATGTGTGTGCTGGCTGCCCTGGAAGCTATCACGATTCCCACATCTGGCATCTGATGCAGCTGTACCAGAGATTTGCCAATGGGAACATCCCTAATGGTCACCTAGTGGGGGATGCTGAATACGCACTGAAGCCGTGGCTGATGACACCCATTAGAAATGCACACACACCTGAACAAGAACTTCATAATGAGGCACACGCACAGACCAGAATTATAGTAGAGCATGTGTTTGGGATGCTCAAGTCATGGTTCCGGTGCCTGGACACATCCAGTGGAGCCTTGCAGTACTCACCAGCTACATGTACCCAAATTGTCCTCATGTGTGCCATGCTACATAATATGATCCTGCAAAAACAGCTGCAGCAGGAACAGCACAGGGCAGGGCCACACAGCCCACCACCATTGCCAAGAAGGAGCTGTGCCCAGTATGCCCTGGCCTTGGCAAAGAGGCAACGCATAGCACATACACTGAGACAGGAGGGACCCAGGGAATAACACCTCTCTCTTGACTCTTACATACAGTAGAAGGGATGCCAAATATTACACTACCTGTGCTCAGCCATGTGTAGGGAGTGTACTATGTGCATCCGACATAGGCAGCCCTGCAGCACCACCCTCAATACTGGGACACCCTCAAGGTAAGTGACTCACACATGCCAGTCAGGGGGGTTCACATACCTAACAATAGTCACAGCCAGCAGGACAGGTATAGACAAACACAAACAAAGGCTGTGCTATGGCCTCTCTGAATGATACCTATAGGTAACCTCCCCCCCTCAGGCCTACACAGTCAGACTACAGCAGGTCAGGCAGTGGGATGTCAGTTCTGAAGGGTAGGAAGTCTGAAACTAATATGTAGGTGAATACAAGCTAAGATCTGTAGTATACTGGTATGCCTCTAGGAAGCATGATAGGTAAGACTACAGAATGAAATGGAGTACCTGACATACCAGTACAGCCATAGCAAATGTGTACAAGTGTCAGGTGTGCCCCCCATCCTACGTAGACATGTAGTAACAGTCAGGTGTGCCCCAATCCTGTGTAGACATGTAGAAATAGTCAGGTGTGCCCCCCATCCTACATAGAAATGTAGTAACAGTCAGGTGTGCCCCCAAACATGTGTAGAAATGTAGAAATAGTCAGGTGTGCCCCCCATCCTACGTAGAAATGTAGTAACAGTCAGGTGTGCCCCCCCAATCCTTTGTAGAAATGTAGAAATAGTCAGGTGTGCCCCCCATCCTATGTAGAAATGTAGTAGGTAGCAGTCAATGCCAAGTGATCGACGGATACCCTGCAGAAACATTATGCTACCTGTAGGTGTACAACACATAGGTCAGCACTGCAGTACAGACTATCTGGACTTGATCCACACATTCAATACAGATGGGCATACTGGGCATGCTCACACACTTAAACACATGAAGGCCATGTCTGCAAACACCAGTGGACCAGACATATCTGGCAGTCACAGATGTTAGTGCAGACACTCCTCAGTATGCACCACATATGCTTTGCACATGCAGTGGACAGGAATACAGACATATATCTAAGGACAACACACTATAATAAGCCAAAGGTAGACATACATAGATGTTTGGAGGAGGGTGAATGTGACAAGGAGCCATCCAGGCCTGTCCCACCCAGCACACAGCCAAAGGGCCACAACCACATGAGGTCCAGCTGTCACTTACTGTAGATACTAGCCACCGGTATCTGTCAGCAGTACAGACTATGTGGTGCCCGTGCTAGCTGGGCAACATGACTGTACAAAGAAGTAGTCATCTAGCATCTGTATACACGTACCTGTGAAATATGACCCTGTGTGTGGCAGCATGTGGTATGTCAACCTCTAAATGAATGGGTTATGGCCCATGCACCCACACTGCCCTCCCCATAGCCCTACTATGACAAGGCTGTTGAGGTCATCCACTGTGAAATACACCTTTGGGAGAGTTGTAGCCCAGTAATCTCCATGGCGCCTCCCATAACTGCATACTGCTGTAGTGTGATAAACTAGTTAGGTAGGAGTTTCCAATCCCAGGCATGGCAACTGTGTGTGTGTGTGTGTGTGTGTGTGTGTGTGTGTGTGTGTGTGTGTGTGTGTGTGTGTGTGTGTGTAGAGAGCAATGCTTTTCAGGGTAGTCAAACTCCCTACAATTGAAATGCTCTACTTTGGTAAGGCTGCTGATGTCATCCTCCTAGAAATACACCTCTGGGAAGGTTGTAGCCCAGTAATCTCCATAGCATGTCCTATAACTGTGTACTGCTGTAGTGTGATAAATTAGTTAGGTAGGAGTTCTAATCCCAAACTTGGAAAGTGTGTGTGTGTGTGTGTGTGTGTGTGTGTGTGTGTGTGTGTGTGTGTGTGTGTGTGTGTGTGTGTGTGTGTGTGTGTGTGTGTGTGTGTGTGGAGAGCAATGCTTTTTAGGGTAGTTACACTCCCTACACTTCAAATGCTCAACTTTGGCAAGACTGCTGATGTCATCCACCTAGAAATACACCTCTGAGAAGGTTGTAGCTCAGTAATCTCTGAAGTGCATCCTATAACTGTGTACTGCTGTAGTGTGATACATTAGTTAGGTAGGAGTTCTAATCCCAGACTTGGCAAGTGTGTGCCTATCTGACTCTGTGTCTGGAGCAATGCATTTTAGCCTAGCCACACTCCCTACAATTCAAATGCCCTCCTTTGTCAATCCTGCTGATGTCATTCATTGTGAAATACACCTTTGGGGAAGTGATCCCTGTGGTGCGTCCTAAAACAGCTCCATGCTGTAGTGTGATATACACCTCTTTTAGGGGGTTCTATACCCACACATGTCGGTTGTGGATGTTTTGTGTGTGTTTCAATGTCTGTGTAGGGAGCAATGCATTTTAGCCTAACCACACTCCCTACAATTCAAATGCCCTACTTTGGCAATCCTGCTGATGTCATCCAATGTGAAATACATCTCTGGGGAAGGTGTACTCCAGTAATCTCCATGGTGCGTACTATAACTGCATAGTCCTGTAGTGTAATAAACTAGGTAGGAGTTCTAATCTCAGCATGACAGGTGTGTGTGTGTGCGTGTGTGTGTGTGTGTGTGTGTGTGTGTGTGTGTGTGTGTGTGTGTGTGTGTGTGTGTGTGTGTGTGTGTGTGTGTGTGTTTGTAACTCATATCCTGTGTGGAGGTGGGTATGAGTGCATAATAACTGGGCCCAGTGTGGAGCAGGTTTTGCATATTTCTTATATGGTGGCCCTAGTATATATCACAATGTCCACTGTACAGGGATAACAGATGTGAAATAGCCGAGAGGCTGGGGTGTAGATCCATACTCATACATGTGACATCAAGGCCAGGAAAACACAGTTAGCAACACCACTATTACCCAGAGAACACTCTCAACCCATGTCTCATACACACACACACACACACACACACACACACACACACACACACACACACACACACACACACACACACACACTTGCCTAGGCAATAACCAATATGTTGTTAGTACACTGCACATTGCCCACTGATAGTAACTCTGGAGTGATTACAGTGGGCTACAGAGGGCATGGCACCCTGTCCATCTGTCCAGTACATGCAGACAGTGCACCACCTGTGGTGCCATCAAATGTGACCCACAAAGGACATACCATGCCTGAAAACATGCCCTGTATGGACAGATACCACTGACACCAGGGAATGCCATTAGCATGCTATCAATGTAGGTGCAGGGTAAACCTGCTGTCCATTACTTGTTCCTGCCACAGGAGGCCAAGACTGGCACATCTGATGATAATCTGTGTACACAACATGAGCCAGACACCCCAGGTACAGTTCCACATGGCACTACACATGCATGCGGGAGGTGTGCACATCCCAGACACTGTCCATGTCATGGACTAAGGAACTCATACATGGCAAGCGATGCACAGCATTGGCCACATGCAATAGTCATCCAGGTGACTGGATGATGGATACAGTACTCACCTGTGTGGGAAAATCCAGAAACTACACCCCTTAGCCACAATGCAGACCATTGTCATGTGGCCTGATGCCAAGGTATACCCATCACTTAGCCTTGTATAACCAACCACCACACATCCATGAAGAATGTCAGTACTGGCACTGTGTGTGTGTGTGTGTGTGTGTGTGTGTGTGTGTGTTGTATGATGTGTATGATCAAATTCACACTCACTACAACCCCCATTGGTATACAGAAGCATGCTGTCTGATGTCAGATGCCTCCCCATGCCCTTTGCCCATATAACCTCCATATGACCCCTTTGGTGCATGTGATACCTGCACAGTAATGTGTTGTGGCAATCTCACTATTGATAAGTTGCATTCCTGGCCATGCCAAGTGTGTCAATGTGTGTACGTCTCTGTGAGAGTGAGTTTGTGTTGTTGTTGGCACCTGGTCATGCAGACAGGCACTTGTACTGCACTACCGTATAGCTACCATATCCCAGTTGCAGATGTCACTCACCAGCACATATACATTCTGAGAGCTCCTCACCATGTAGCCTATATGGTGCATCCAATAACTGGATGGAAATGTAATAGCACTACATAGTCATTAGGGGTTTGATACCCTACTCTGGTAGGTGTGTGACACAAACGTGCTTAGGATTTACTCTCCCACCCCTCCCTGACTTGTCTTTGACTCTGTCTGCCTCTCTCACTCCCTCTCTGGTGGATGTGGAGACCTACACCTGCTTTGCTTAGGCAGCAGCATGTGTATTTTAAGTAATGCTCATGATCAGCTGATGGCCTCTGCACAAATTGCAGCCCTCCTCTAGCTGATTGCATATGGAACAGCTGTGTTAACATTCCCATAGCCAATTGCATGGAAACACACTCCAATATCTAGGAACATCATGTTGGTGTTGGGCCTTTCCATTCCCTGTGAGCAGGAACTCAATCTGTTGTTTGGCAAACAGCATCTCAGATGGATTGGGGATTTACCTCTAACAACATATACTGTGGAAACAGGGCAACACACAGGAGGGGGATGTGCCTGACCTGACTACAGACTGTAAGTGCTGCTATACTGCATTTGGAGTAATGTTGGTTTAACAGGGTATGTGTGGATATGGCTGTCCTACGTGTTGCAATACCTGCCATGTCAGTGCTCTGTGTATGAGGAATCCCCATCTGTAGGGTCATCTTCAGACTGGGCAGTGTGTGGTGACTTTGTTTCCATGTGTTACACACAGAGCACCTATCTGTAAACTGCAGAAGGTAGTGTGAGAATTCCAGTCTGTAGATGGTGGAACCATGACATTTACTGACTTCATATCCCTCATAGGACATATGTTGCAACAAACCATCTTACAACAGTAACTATATGAGGTTATCACAGCAACATGTCAATATTGGCCCTGTGTATGTGCTTCCAGCCACACCTCTGTCAACCTTTGTACATATGTCAAGCATTAAGAGGTGCATATGTGCTGTACACCATAATTAGTGACATCATATCTGATAACAAGCCAGTGAGATATCAGACTGCTACACATGTTATGTACAGTAGGGGTTATATTTGATGACATAACCTGGACATTCTATGGTTGTGTGTACAGTCCTAAGGTCTGTGTACTTATGGTGAATGTCGACAGTGTGTGTAATGTTAATATGTACTTTGACCTGTGTACAGACTGTGGTAGATGTCATTGTTCTTGGTCCCATCCTATCTGATGTTACATGTTGCTCCACTGTATGTTACCATATCGGCTTGCATGTTTTTAGTGCCATACACACACATGTCCCATACCACAGACAGGCATCGGACCACACTGTGTAGTGGCCCAGTATATGTAGGGTTTGTGTGTGAGTGGCACATATGAGGATGGTGTTGAACAGATAGTCCATATACTGTAATAATATGATAGCGTGCCATATGTGGCTGTGTTCACAGTGGATGTAGCTATGCACTGTCACACAGGTGTATCTTCCCTGTGCTGTGACATGCCTGTAGAGCCTGCTATATATGCAGGTACATGTGCATTCCCCCATAGGAAATGTAGGCCAGTGTTGAGCCAGTCTGCCTGTAGCCTGCGCAGTGCTTTGTTACATGCCTAGCAGCTTAGTGTACTTACCCAGTGAGATGTCATGTCCAGATACTTGCCAGATGTACTGCTGCCAGGCCTCCCTTAACAGTCATGTATGCCAGATAGAGCAGTGGGATGCTGTACAGATGTATGTCAATATCTAGTGAGTAGTATGTGGCCATGGCACCTCTATACCAGTGGTTAGTATGTGTCAGGACAGACAGGGGTGTGTGAATGCATAACCTATGGGGGCATATGTAGACCAGTCATTATGTGTTATACCCATCTACATGGCTGTTAACATCCACATTGTCAGGCTTGGTCCACATGTTTTGCACTATGGGGTTCTGTGTATACCTCTGGACTGTCCAGAGTGTGAAAGAATGTCCACATATATTAGCCAATATCTCTGTTGTAGTCCACAGTAGCATTACGTGCTAGCAGTGGTACTGTACTATGATGTCCTTAGGGTGTCTGTCAGTAGCCAATGGCACACATGTGAAAAGCAGATGTGACCTCCCACACACACACACCATGTCTGTGAAGACAATCACTATTACAGTAGCAATAGTCTACTGATATACCTGCTAGAAATACCTGACATCCCCTTGCTAGTAATTTGGACTTTAGGGGCTGAGGTAGGCCTACCCTCCATGTTCAGGGCATATGGTGGAAATATATGTATATATAATTATCCAGCTATCTATATAGATATATACACATATACATATCGACATATATAGATGGGTATGTATATGTACATAGATATATACACACACCCAGATATATACATATACAGAGTGATATATGGCTACACATATACAGATAGTGATACATATGCACATATACATATATCAGTAGCCATATACAGATAGTGATACATATGCACATATACGTATATCACGCTGGCAGGAATAGCAGCGTGATATACGTATATGTGCATATGTATCACTATCTGTATATGGCTACACATATAATGATACATATGCACATATACGTATATCATGCTGCTATTCCTGCCAGCAGTCCACTGATGTTGTATCCCCCACACATACAGTGGGGCTGGGGCCATATATGTGTGGGCTTCACCTACACCATACATGTGTGCCCATATGCACTCTAGAGGCTAGTGTATGTAACAGTGGTATATGGGCTTGTATTATTGAGTCTAGGGGGGGTGCACCATAAATAACCTAGGCTGTTACAGTGTGTGGGGGTATCAGGTGTGAGCTGCCTTAAGGTATCTAGATGTACAGTACCATACAATTCACCTATATTGACATTAGTTACATAAATTGGGTTAATGCAGGCCTACTGCCTCCTGCCATACAGACTGTTCTGTTTGTCAGTGTGCTTTTGATGGTGTCAGTTATGCCTTATGTAACAGTTACATCCCATTTGGTCAACTGAAGTCTTTACCTAGTGATTGTGTACAGAGTGTAGATAGAGGCTGCTGAACTATACACCTGCATTACTTACTGTTGATTGTCTGGTATCCTGTGGCCCAGTCTGTCTTTACTATTGTACTATTTGAAGGGCTTGGCCTGGACAGCAACAATTGTGAACCTTTCCAGACTACTGTATTAGTATAACTGTTTCACAGTTGTATTACTCTGTTTTTTTTATTTATTTATTTTGTTTTACATTTGTTGACCGGGCTAGTCTAACTGGATATATGTCCATTTTCAGTAGAGGCCCAGGGAGAAAAGCTACACTACAGTATTATACAACTTGACATAAATAAGCATAAGACATAAGGGGATAATTTTCAAAAATTAATTAACATAGAAACCCATTTTAAGTAGATTTCTATAACCTAAGAGTGAAAACAATGACATGAATAAGTAAGTACATATACGTTACATATACCAGGATTTACTTCATAGTTCATAGAAGTTCATAGAAGTTCATAGATTAGTACTAAGCTAACTGCCCTTGCAAGCCATTTTAAGCCTAGCCAATTATCCTTTGTGAGACTCAAACCCTGCACCTTGTGTTTGTAATGCAAATACCTTAACCATTAGGCCACCCTCCCAATCCCATACTTGTGAGCATATTAGACAACATAGACAAAAAGAAACATATACACATGTATAAGTTGATCATATTAGAACAATTTTTTTTTGCATCAGAGATGAATGTTATAGTCATATAAAGGTGGTGGTCAAGAGGAGGAAATATCAGTCAGGATTAGTACATGAGCATAGCCATTGTGAAGTTAGGAAGGTTCTTAGTTGCTTCTTGAAAAGAGGTGTGGATGTCAGGGATGTTAGTTTATTAGGAAGCTTGTTCCAAGAGTTTCCAGTGGTGTTAGTAAATAGTCTCCAGATTTCTTGTTAGATTTTTAGGGTGGCTACTAGTAACTTATTAGCTGAGTGTAGGGTTTTCAGATTTTCATATGGGCTAATAAGATTAGAGAGTATGGGAGTATTTGTGGGATGATACAAGATCTTATGGGTGATAGTTTCTGGAGAAGAAGTTGGTTTTGCAGTTCCAACCATCCTAACTTTTTCAGATTTTGGCAATGGTGGGTTCGGAATGGGGAACCAGTAGCAAATCTGTCAATGTTATTATAAGAGGTGGCCAGCTTATTTAGATTGTTTTTGGATAGATTAGTGTAAATTGGGGAGGCATAGAGAAGGGTGGAGATTAGGTGTGTTTGGGCGATAGTAGCCCTGGCTGAAGGTGTAAGGAAGGCTTTTAGCCTATAAAGGAAACCAAGTTTTCTATTAACTGATTTAATGGTTAAGTTTATGTGAGAGTCAAAACTAAGATTATGATCGATTGTTACACCTAAAAGTTTAGTTGTTGTATCAGGCATATTACAGTGCCATTATTTGATACTACTGTGAAATAGATAGGGGGAGACTTCTGAGTAGGGGTGAACAGTAGAAGTTTAGTTTTTTTAGGGTTTAGGAGGAGACAGCATTTGTGGAACCAGTTTTCCACTAAGGTAAATACTTTTTAGGTGCTAGACTGCAGTTCAGCAAAAGATGCTGCAGCACAGATTAATGTCAAGTTATCGTCATATTGTAGGCAGGGTGGAGTTGTTAAAGGGAGATAAGGTAGTGGGTGGCAGCATGTGATAAGGAGAGATTGGGGAAGTATTTAATGAGTTAGCGGGAGCTATTGGGTGATGTAGGATGGGGTTTGGCTTGAGAAGTATAAAGCTACATGCACTGGGGGTGGGTGGGAATTGGGGACAGGGTAGTGGTGCGGAGTAAGCCCGCAGGGCGAACGGAGCGGGTTTGAGCAAGTGAAGGAAGAGCTCACAGAAACAATCTGAGAACCACTAAATTACTGCTAAACTCTCAGTAGTTCCAGGTAAGAGGGGAGTGCTAGTAGAAGTATTCAGTGACAAGGGATAAGGACTGCAGTAAGGAATTTAAGGAAAGGAAAAGGGTCAAGATAGCTTACAGATGCAATACAAGAAACATAAAAAGGATTACAGAGTGATCAAGTAGCATTCCAAAAGAAATAAAGGTAAGGAGTATTTGGAAGCCTGTAGAAGCCTAGTTAAGGGAGCCACCTAGTGGACAAATGGAAAAGTACAATTAAGCTATTAGGGTAAAGCAGAAGTCAGAGGACACAGCTGGTAGATCCGAATTAAGGAGAAAGCAAAATTCCTATAGGATAGATAGGGGGTATGGCTGCTGGATACTAGGCTCAGGTGGGAGATTTAGTACAAAAATATTAAACTAAAAGAAATATCTTTATTTATTCTTAAGAAAAAATATCAATTCAACTTCACAGCCTAGATGTGAGGTCAAACATAATTTCTCTGATTCTTTGGATGGAGGGGAGTTTGAGTATAGGACAGCAACTTACTTTAGGATGTAGTTGAGATGGTTGATGTTATATTGGGGGTCCTTGAAGGGCAGGCAGGTTGATACATATGTCTTACAGCAGGATAGGAGGTTACAAGTTTCTCTGATTCTTTGGATGGAGGGGAGTTTGAGTATAGGACAGCAACTTCCTTTAGGATGTAGTTGAGATGGTTGACTTTATATTGGGGGTCCTTGAAGGGCAGGCAGGTCGATACACAAGTCTTACAGCAGGATAGGAGGTTACAAGAATGAGAAGACACAGACGCACTGGGCCAGGGGTACACAGCAGCCAGGTGGAGAGGCAGTATAATAAAGGTGGCACCACGCTGGACAACCAACCTTTATGCCTGTAGGTCAGGATATGATTTATATGGATGTCAGTGTCTGAACAGCTATATGACATGGCATATAAATCTGTAATAGTACACAAATAATGGTTTTCCATTTCTGCAGACCTGTGTGTGGTGTTTTATCCTATGACCTCTCTGTGGGTATATGTTGCAGGCAATGACTGTCATTTGTACGGGTGGCTCATCCAGTGTCCAGTCATTAAAGTGTTAACTGTAGGCATGGTGGCTGTTCCATATTGTGTGCACCTACTACATAAGTATTGTACTGTGCATATCTCTGCATGTGTATGTGTAGTCACATGTATATCTATATATAAATATATATATATATATATATATATATATATATATATATATATATATAAATATGTATATATATATATATATATATATATATATATATATATATATATATATATATATATATATATATATCTGTATCTGCATATATGTGTCTGTGTATATCTATCCTGGAGATGTTGATAGCTTCCACTATTTACATTTCTTATGGGAGCCAGATTGTACTGCATGATATGTAACCAATAATAGCCTGACAACAAACAGGTGGGATGTAATACTGTTAACATCTTGCACCCATGTTGTGTCAGGTCCTGGTTATGGGATCTGCAACACTTAGTAGTGTAATGCAGGGTGGACGTGTTTGGCTGTAGGGGGGTGGGTATACTTATTTGTGCAAGACGTATATTGTTTGGGGCTTCTCAACCCCATTAACGCTGCATGTGGACATATATGTTTTAGTTAATCTCCCATTGATATCAACACATGTATGTCCATATATACCTATATATATATATATATATATATATATATATATATATATATATATATATATATCTACTTAGCTATGTCCGTATATACCTACATAGATATATATCTGCTTACATATATGTAGCTTGCTGTGCATATGTTGACATGTAGGTGTAGACGTAGATATGTGTTGATGTAGCTATTTGCATGTATATATGTTCCAATATATATATATATATATATATATATATATATATATATATATATATATATATATATATATATATAAAAATATAAATATATCTCTACATATATAGATATGTTGTATCTGTTTAGATATTAATATATTTACACACACACATGCATCTAAATGGTGGAATACAATCTCTGTACTGTTTAATGTCTGGGCTGGATGATATGTTTCTGAAAACATCAGGGTTATGTATATCTGGCATGGCTTAGTGGTAAATCACTTTGTCTGTGGTGTGCAGGGTCACGGTTTCCAGCTGTTGGATACAGAGTGATTAAGGCACTTTAAAGCAGTTGTAAGCGGGTTTGCGTGGAGGTAAGCACTGCTAACTTCTGGTTACAGTTTCTTATACTCAGTTAGCTTTTGTATTGCTTAACCTGTGTAAGCATTGCTTACCCCCTCACAAAAAGGCTTAAACCCGCTTACTGCTGCTTACAAGTGCTTACTTCCACTTACCCCCATGCTAATTTCTTTAAAAGAAAAGAGGGTTGATAGGAAAGTGGTGAAAAAGGGGCAGAAAGAGGGAAAGACAGTAGGGAAAATAGCTAGGGATTTTCAGGAAGGGTGTAGGGAAGGTCCATAGCTGCCCAATTCTTCTACAGCAACAGCTGTGCATATACACTGAATTTGGAGGTAGGTTTGGACACCCAAACCCCTGGGAGAGGATTAAAATAATAAGTTGTGATGCCAATTAGACCAGATTACAAGTGTCCAGTGGACACGTGTGCGAAATGGACAGCTATGTATGGGACAAAATTTTTTTGTGGGAACAGATTGCCCTTTTTTTTTCAGGTGATGTTGGGGAGGGGTAGTAGGTATATTTGGGGAGGTAGGTTGGGTAGGTTAACAGACAAGACAAAAAAGATGCATACAGGGGCGGTATATGACACATAGGGGTAAACACCTTGATGGGGAGGGGTGTTGGGATATCGGAAGCCCACAAGTCCCCTAGTGGTAACAGTGGGACTCAGGTTCCCACCCATGGGTATTCACCACTGCACCTTCACAGCCCCAAAGGTGGCTGTGCTGGGGGTTGAGTCGCAGAGCCATGCTGACTCTCTAATCATGATACTCGGCCCTTGAGCTGGTGTAGAAGATCACCAAACTGCTCGGTGATCGCTCTACGCACCACGACCCTGACCTGGTGATGGGTGACAGGTGCCTGTCCACGCCCACTCCCGGTGGGGGCGAGCCCCATCCCTTGAGGCAGTTGCACCCAAAGGTGGTGCAGGACCAACAGACAGGGAGGTCCCGGGTTGGGCCCCAGGCATGCTGGTGCCCGGTGCCATGGCCACCTGAGGTGGGACAGCTGGGACCGGCCTTCCCAAGCATGCTATAGTGTTTACATTTCATCATCAAGGTATGGCTGCTGGATACTAGGCTCAGGTGGGAGATTTAGTACAAAAATATTAAACTAAAAGAAATATCTTTATTTATTCTTAAGAAAAAATATCAATTCAACTTCACAGCCTAGATGTGAGGTCAAACATGATTTCTCTGATTCTTTGGATGGAGGGGAGTTTGAGTATAGGACAGCAACTTACTTTAGGATGTAGTTGAGATGGTTGACTTTATACTGGGGGTCCTTGAAGGGCAGGCAGGTTGATACATATGTCTTACAGCAGGATAGGAGGTTACAAGTTTCTCTGATTCTTTGGATGGAGGGGAGTTTGAGTATAGGGCAGCAACTTCCTTTAGGATGTAGTTGAGATGGTTGACTTTATATTAGGGGTCCTTGAAGGGCAGGCAGGTTGATACACAAGTCTTACAGCAGGATAGGAGGTTACAAGAATGAGAAGACACAGATGCACTGGGCCAGGGGTAAAAAAGCAGCCAGGAGGAGAGGCAGTATAATAAAGGTGGTGCCACACTGGACAACCAACCTTTATGCCTGTAGGTCAGGATATGATTTATATGGATGTCAGTGTCTGAACAGCTATATGACATGGCATATAAATCTGTAATAGTACACAAATAATGGTTTTCCATTTCTACAGACCTATGTGTGGTGTTTTATCCTATGACCTCTCTGTGGGTATATGTTGCAGGCAATGACTGTCATTTGTACGGGTGGCTCATCCAGTGTCCAGTCATTAAGGTGTTAACTGTAGGCATAGTGGCTGTTCCATATTGTGTGCACCTACTACATAAGTATTGTACTGTACATATCTCTGTGTGTGTATGTGTAGTCACATGTATATCTATATCTATATATATATATATATATATATATATATATGTATATATATATATATATATATATGTAAATATATATATATGTATATATATATATATATATATATATATATATATGTGTGTGTGTGTCTGCATATATGTGTCTGTGTATATCTATCCTGGAGATGTTGATAGCTTCCACTATTTACATTTCTTATGGGAGCCAGATTGTACTGCATGATATGTAACTAATAATAGCCTGACAACAAACAGGTGGGATGTAATACTGTTAACATCTTGCACCCATGTTGTGTCAGGTCCTGGTTATGGGATCTGCAACACTTGGTAGTGTAATGCAGGGTGGACGTGTTTGGCTGTAGGGGGGTGGGTATACTTATTTGTGCAAGACGTATATTGTTTGGGGCTTCTCAACCCCATTAACGCTGCATGTGGACATATATGTTTTAGTTAATCTCCCATTGATATCAACACATGTATGTCCATATATACCTATATATATATATATATATATATATATATATATATATATATATATATATACTTATATATAGCTATGTCATTATATACCTACATAGATATATATCTGCTTACATATATGTAGCTTGCTGTGCATATGTTGACATATTAGGTGTAGACATAGATATGTGTTGATGTAGCCATTTGCATGTATATATGTTCCAATATATTTATATATATATATATATATATATATATATATATATATATATATATATATATATATATATAAATATAAATATATATCTACATATATAGATATGTTGTACCTGTTTAGATATTAATATATTTACACACACACATGCATCTAAATGGTAGAATACAATCTATGTACTGTTTAATGTCTGGGCTGGATGATATGTTTCTGAAAACATCAGGGTTATGTATATCTGGCATGGCTTAGTGGTAAATCACTTTGTCTGTGGTGTGCAGGGTCATGGGTTCCAGCCATTGGATACAGAGTGATTAAGGCACTTTAAAGCAGTTGTAAGCGGGTTTGCGTGGAGGTAAGCACTGCTAACTTCTGGTTACAGTTTCTTATACTCAGTTAGCTTTTGTATTGCTTAACCTGTGTAGGCATTGCTTACCCCCTCACAAAAAGGCTTAAACCCGCTTACTGCTGCTTAAAAGTGCTTACTCCCACTTACCCCCATGCTAATTTCTTTAAAAGAAAAGAGGGTTGATAGGAAAGTGGTGAAAAAGGGGCAGAAAGAGGGAAAGACAGTAGGGAAAATAGCTAGGGATTTGCAGGAAGGGTGTAGGGAAGGTCCATAGCTGCCCAATTCTTCTACAGCAACAGCTGTGCATATACACTGAATTTGGAGGTAGGTTTGGACACTCAAACCCCTGGGAGAGGACTAAAATAATAAGTTGTGATGCCAATTAGACCAGATTACAAGTGTCCAGTGGACACGTGTGTGAAATGGACAGCTATATATGGGACGAAATGTTTTTTGTGGGAACAGATTGCCCTTTTTTTTCAGGTGATGTTGGGGAGGGGTAGTAGGTATATTTGGGGAGGTAGGTTGGGTAGGTTAACAGACAAGACAAAAAAGACACATACAGGGGCGGTATATGACACATAGGGGTAAACACCTTGATGGGGAGGGGTGTTGGGATATCGGAAGCCCACAAGCCCCCTAGTGGTAACAGTGGGACTGCGGTTCCCACCCATGGGTATTCGCCACGGCACCTTCACAGCCCCGAAGGTGGCTGTGCTGGGGGCTGAGTCGCAGAGCCAGGCTGACACTCTAATCGCGACACTCGGCCCTTGAGCTGGTGTAGAACATCACCAAACTGCTCGATGATCACTCTACGCACCACGACCCTGACCTGGGGATGGGTGACAGGTGCCTGTCCACGCCCACTCCCGGTGGGGGCGAGCCCCCTCCTCTGAGGCGGTTGCACCCAAAGGTGGTGCAGGACCAACAGAAAGGGAGGTCTCGGGTTGGGCCCCAGACACGCTGGTGCCCGGTGCCATGGCCACCTGAGGTGGGACAGCTGGGACCGGCCTTCCCAAGCATGCTATAGTGTTTACATCTCATCATCATTTGTGGGTTAGTAATAGTCAACACATTCCAGGGTTAGGTATAACAGCATGCATAGATATTCCCATTAACCCAGACACCAGATACGGAACAGTTGCATAGCAAACACAACACATATATATATATATATATATATATATATATATATATATATATATATATATATATATATATATGGGACCACAGTGGTAATAAGAATAGCATGCAGGTACATTGATGGCACCATGCCACCAATGTTGGAATAATTCAATATAGCACATGCATGGGAACCATTAACATTTTATCAAACAATTGGACATTTTCAGAACATAGGTCTCATTACATACCTGTTGGGGTGGATATGTTGATTATTGTTGGACATATGGTGGGGGGAGAGAAAGATGTCAATTAGCAACTAGTATATTCCTGTAGTCCACATTACTTTCCTAGTCAGTGCTGTTATCTGTACCTTACAAGTCTTACTACACTACCCTATAGCCTTAGTTTGGACAGTGATATGGCTGTCATCATCATTACACATGAACTGGTATTACCTGCAGTATACTCCTCTTACATGGTATACCTGTGAAGGGAATGTTTGTTAACACTAGCTAACTGCTTGTACACATACTCCTGGATTACAGGTTGATGTTTTGCACTATGTTATCCAACTCTTCTTGCACAGACTCTGGCGATGTGTTGACCACATGCTGGTGTGCCTGGACATATCTAGAATATTGCCCTCTTCCACCTTTAGTGACCTAACACACACATATACATGCTTTCCTACACAGTTATATTATGTAGCACAGTGTGGGTGACAGTGACCAGTGATAGTTTATTATTCAGAGAAACTGCAACACTCACAGTTCCCTACAATACCAGAGAGAACAGTACCAGTACAGGTTATAATGGTCTGTATTTCACAGCGCAGTGTTTGTATCCAATGTACCTGTGGGAGCAATGTTTGTTAGAACTACCTGACTGTTGCCACACAACATTCCAGATTACACATTAGTATCATGCACATACATCTCACTCTGTTACTGTACACACTCTGGTCACAGCGTGATAACATGGGAGTGTAGATAGGACATACTTGACATATTACTCTCCTAACAGTTTTGCGGGTTGCTACAGTGACAGGTGTGTTCTCATAGATGTTTGCCAGTCATTTGTATTCTCTGTTTTCTGGCTAAATATCTGGGATCATCCCACAGACTTACCAGGGGGACAGGGGGACAGGCAGCAGATATTGGCACATATACTGGACATTCTGGCCTCATCTGTACAGTTGTGAGGTATGAATCTGTATGCAGCCTAATTCCACTCCCAGGATTCAGACCATGGCTGTGTCTGCTACAACTTAAACACAGTCCATCACAGTTGTGTCTGCTATATAGATATTGATGTCTATCACCTCTCTGCTTTCTGTCTTATTAATCCCCAGTGCTTTTGCATTCTGACCTTGTATTACAACACTCTTATACAGATTTCCTAGACAGTTTTATGTTGTAGGACAGTGTGGGTGACAGTGATGTGTGATACCTCATTATTCAGAGCAACTGCATATCATTCTTCTATTTCTGGGCACAGTGTTGGTATCTGACAGACCTGTGGGAGGAATGTTTATTAGCACTACCTGAATGTTACCACACACAGTACCAGATTCCATAGCTTGGCAAGTTGGGGTGTAAATTGGAAATACGTGGCTTCTTAGTCACATAAGATATTGGGGAGTTGCTAGGGTGCCAGCTTTGTTCTCATAGCTGTGTGTCAATCAGTTGTATTTCCTGTTTGCTGCCTCTACATCTGGGATCATCTCACTGATTTCCCAGGGGGACAGGTTGATAGGCAACATATATGGGCCACTTTAATAGATATTCTGGACATATCTGTAGCGTTATGGGGAATGATTCTGTATGCAGACTACTACCACTGGCCGGATTCGAACCGTGGCTGTGTGTGCTAAGAAAACAACAGTTCACAGCCCAGTTACATGTGCTATTGTGTTTTTGTTGTGTGCATTTTCCATGTTTACTGTCTATGTGTCTCAGTTGTACTTAATGGCCTCTGGGGATTACACCTGTCATATACAGGCATTCCTACACATTCAATTTATGGTGCACAGTATGGGTAACAGTGCTTAATACTGCAGTACTATTACATGATTGCGTATCTACATTACCATATGATACCATGATATACACATACAGTCCAGCAGTTAGACCTGTTTTGGCAGGCTATTACACTTTTATTGACTTACAAACAATATGAGACTCTTACTGCCATATTCTGTAGTGTATGCAGTACTTGCCTTGAACAATACAGGTTTTATACTAGCAATTAATTTACTACTACTTTTATTTTTATTTCCTATGACAGTAAATGCATGAGTATTACTGACCTGCCTCTCATTGCAACATCGCCAGGCGACTGATGTGGGCCTCCTGGTTCGCAGCCCACTCCATTGCAACTGTGGGTGACATAAGAGGAATATTTAGCCATACCTATCCATGATATATCTGAGCTGACAATTATTACACACATACTGGGGTGATACACACATCTGGAACATCCCCTGATGCTCTAGCCTCTTGGACCCACTCCTCCAAGAGGTCCCCCTTATGCCGCTTCAAGTCGGCATAGTGGTGCCTGACCTGCTCTCCAGTTTGAGTTATGCCAGTGGCACTGGTGAGGTCATGGGCGAGACAGTCACAGGCTTCCACCTTATATTGGGAGCCCTGGTACTGGCCCTGGAGCAGTCTGAGCATGGTCTTTAACTAGAAGTCCTGGCATGACCTTGGTCACCGGGATGCACCAGCGCTGCGCCCGAAAGTGCACACCTTCTCCCCTTATTGCCATAGTACCTGCAAGGGGAAGCTACAACCAGTTATTAAATGTATTCCTGCCTCTTGAGTTTAAGTAGGGCCTATTTCTTGCACTTTTCCATGATTGGCCGGTTTTGAAAAGGCTAAGCTATGGGCAAACCTGCTTACCTAGGGTTGGCATTGTTTAAAGGGGTATACCATTGGGCACATTGAGTTAGCTGGTCTACACATTGCTTACACCTCCTAAGCTGGCCTGTGCAATGCTTAGCGTTGCTTATATTAGACTTTGCATTATATTTCCTTTTGGGCATTGATTTCTTATTATTGCATCTTATATATCTGCCAGGGATCCACATTTAATATGTACATACACTCTATGGGGTCCTTGTGTTTTATTGGGGACTTCAACACTCTATTACAATTACACCTCACTTCTGGGCTTACTGCTGTACTCCAGTTCACATATTTATGTTATGTAATGGGTTATAGAACATATAACTGTATACTGATTCCTTTCACAGGTTCAGTTTGGTTTTACTATGGTGAGGACTTGTATGCTGATACCTCATTCTTCTGTATTTCTGTGATGGCTTGGTGGTTAACTACTGTGACTATGGTATATGGGGTCCTGGGTTCGAGACCTGCATGCTTATTTATTTTGTTGATTGACAGAACAAGGGCCATTGGATACAGAGTGATTAAGGCACTTTTGAGCAGTTGTAAGTGGGCTTGCATGAGGGTAAGCACTGCTGACCTGCCATTACAGCTGCTTACAGGGAGTAAGCTTAAGAATTGCTTAGCCAGTGTAGGCATTGCTTACCGCCGTGCAAACTGGCTTATGCCCACTAACAGTGCTTAAATAGGCTTACTACTGCTTATTTGTGCTTAAACCTGCTTACTAGTGCCTTATTCATTATGACACTGACACCTCACATGTACGTTTACTGCAGTACTCTAGTTCATAAAAATATGTTATTTAGTGGGTTATGCAACATAAATATTACTCATAACATGCTTTGCCATGGAAAATGGAATCTGCTGTAGTGGGACTCGAACCGGGAATGTCTGCTCATAAGGCGAATGCTCTGCCCACTACACTATTGCTATGCTGCTTCATTTGCATATATCTTCCTTGTTATCCTCTTCAGCCATTTAAGCTACATTAACCTAGCTAAGCGATGGGCACACCTGCGCACCTATGGTTAGCTTTAATCGGATTAAAAAAAAAAAGGTTTTCTTCATTTTATTCATATGTACTGTTGCTGTTGTACACAAGGGGGACTGTTGGTGGGGATATGCGATCACCTGTGAGCGGTCTCACTCGTTGCATACCGCTTTCTGCTGTTCTGCATTGCGGGGGTGTATATATTCTGAGAGCTCTGCTCTCAGACACGCCCCCTGCACTCTTACACGCTCTGTGTAAGATTAAGAGCTTAGGCAGCACGCCTCATTCATATGCATGGCACGCTGCCGTCCTGCTCTAAACGGGTCACTTCCGTGCAGAACTAAGCTAGTCCTGCACAGAAGATTAGTAAATCTGGTGAAGTGACTATTAAGTTTGTAATGTTTTGCAGACAACTTAAATATCTTAGCAACCACTCATGTTACACACATATTATTAGTAGCCCTTTGCACATCCAGCTGACAGCTTTCATATAAGGTTAAGCAGTTTTGTCTGATACTTGGTTATAGAGATATTTAGCAAAGCATGACATTTATGACAATATACATAAATATTATATGAACAGCAATTAATATCTCTTTACCTGCACTAGACATTGGTCAAATGTGAACACATTTATGTTTGCCATTATGTAAGATTTAAGAAGAAATCTTTTAATACTTTGTGTGTTGCATGGTTTTGAAATTATTAATGCAAATATGAGCAAGCAATATTCAACAACTAGAGGGGTCAGTAGGATGTAATCGCAGAAACACCTACAAACATCAACGGCTGTCATGAGTTAATGTATAGTGTCGATTATTTGACAGTAGGAAGGGGCTTGGATTCAGAGACATTTCCCTGTACTTGCAGAAACTGTCCTGGCCAAAAGTAGCAGTTAACACATTTGGGGGAAACACGATTCAGAGACATGTTTAGGCACAGTGAGGCAGATGTCATTATCGGCTAATTGGAATGTCTCTGAATTGCATGAAAATACCACCAGTGCTAAACAGGACTTGTTAATGGTACTATGGGTGGCTCAGGCATCACAGGTGAGCACCACTCCCCTCATTCACTCTCCCCCACACACACATGCACACATTGAAATATGCTCACATGCGCACACATGTACACCATGCAAGACCACTCACATTCCTACAGACATGCACACATGATGCCACACAGGTACACATGTTCACACACATTCCTACCTCTGCCTTTCTGCAGACACTTATCTGATCTTACCTTTCCTGCAGTCTTCCACATTGACTACATTTTGGTCATATTCATTAACATGGCTGGCTGTGCTAATTTACAGATGGATACCTACCCTAAGCGGAGGCATTTCTGGGGGAAAAAACATATATAATTAGCATAGGCCACTGCTGTGGAATGCCTTATCAGCAATTAGTATGGCTATGGAGGCAGCTCACTATGGAGATACGACAGACCATGGACAGACCATTCTATGAATTGGAAAGGGCTACCTCCAGTGGAAAACTAACGATGTTAGGTCTTACCATTGATGGTAGCCCTTTCTGAATCCCAGCCTTGGTGTATTTGTCTCTTTAAATGCATTTATGATGGCTTGTTAATTTAGTTCTGAAGAAGTCTTGCAAATGTGAAGATAAAAATGATCAATATACCTTTAAGAAAGTTTCTTCATGTTCCATTTTTGGTGTATTTTATTTTCTTAGTTTTATCGTTTTAATCACCGGTCACTTCTCTACTTGTTTTTGAACTTATCAACAAAACACCATATGTAGTTATGGAGAGGAGGCAGCATACACTATTATTTGAAACAGAACTGCCCAGAAAGTATTTTTCTAACAGGAACTTCGGAGACAAAAGATGGAAAATGTTATTGTTTGAACAGAAATAGAACTGTCCTGGTAATGTTTATGTGTCCTGCTACTACCTACAACAGATTCATATCAGTATTTGTCAGAGCTCTGTACAAGTTTTTACCCTATTGTTTACAGATGTTGCTAGACATTCATAAAAAGGTATTCCACAATTCTTTATTTCGGTTTTATTTGGAAAGACTGAAACGTAGCACTATTGTTCCAGCATCTCTTCAAGTCTGGAGTTTTAATGTTTGTTTCAAACATTTAGCTTCTGGAACCATGTGTCATTTTCATTTGGGGTATTCAAGAAAAGTATCACAATGTGGTCAATGCTGATTTGGTATGCATGAAGTCAGGCATAGCACTGTCATGCAAGTGCTGTATTGTGGCCATGTTTGTGGTAGTAATTCCACTATTGGAATAGGAGCTCTGTGGGTGGTCACACAACCAAAATGAAAGATATGACAAGGTGGCATGCCCCATGCCGTGTGTATTCATATGTACAACAAAGTCCTTTAAAGCTGCAACTTGGGCACTGATAGCAGTCCAAACAAGGCCATCACAGCAAAGTGTCAAGTCATATTATCACATAAATGGGGAGGAAAAGACATAAAACCAGACATGGGAAAGAAAAAGAAGAGCACACAGAACAGGAGGTAGGTTGGGGATGAAGGGCATATTATCTGAGGGACATTTGTCCATTTTTCTTTTTTTAAGAAGGGTATAAGGGAAAGGTGACAAGGAGCAAGAAGCAAGTACAGGAAGGAAGGAGGGTATAAAGATGGAAGCAGGGACAGACAAGCATACAGCAGAGACAAAGACTGACATAGGAGGTACTGACAGAAAGGGTGGGTGACAGTGGAGATTGACAGAGGGTGGACAACTGGTGATGGGAAGGACTGGACTAAACACCTGGGATGGGGAGTTACAGAAAAAGAAAGAAAATCACCACAGTGGGGATTGTGTGTGCAGTAAACCATGCCTGCCTAATTAGTCTAGAAGGGAACCCATCTAGATGTTAGTCACTTCTTTAGTTGACATCAGCACAATGTTTGGGATCGCTAACAATGCAACACTATCAGCCACATAAGGAGATGCTCCAGGGAGCATGTGTGGGTTTCTAACTACTGGCCAGCCACAGTCAATACCAGCCACCACACCAGTCACTGGGAGATTCATTGGGAACCCTCTGGATCACCCTAAGAGAAGCAGCTTTTATCCCCTCATCAGAAGTGGCAACAAGGGGAGCCCTCTAGGTCCTCTTCTAGAGGGTGATTTATGTCATCCTGTAGAAAGGCAGACTTGTAAACTGTTGGTGACCCAGCAGTAGGTAAGTTGGCAAGTGCAAATTTAGGTGACTGCTTCCTCAGTTCAGCCCGGATCACAGCTGGCCCTGTAAACAGAATATATAAAGAGAAAAATACAACAGTTTAGTGCACGTGTTTGACAGTTTAGTCAAATACTACATTACAGACTCTATAAACTACACCCCCTATTTGGAAAGACAGTCAGTAATCAGTGCTACACATCCCTCAGAACAGAAGGCAATAACAGCAACAGACAATAGTCAGAACGTTCAGTGACAAACCAAGTATAGAATCTTTATGATAGATAGTTGTCTCCCTGTCTCTAACCCCTGGCTCCCAATTGTGGAGCAGGTCCAGGTGACACCTTTGTAGGTCACTGCACCTGTGCCTACACTGCTGACTAGTGTAGGTGAGGCCATTGGCATTACTCACCACGGGTCTATATTTGTTTGCCAAAATTTTAGTTCAGCAAACACCTATTCATTGACCCCTATTCAGCAAAAATCGCTTCAGTGATTCACTGAATTTACCATGGGCAAGGAAGTACTTGCCTGCAGCACAACGGATCAACATCTAAGTGAATCAAACCCATCCAAGTGGGGGGTTTCACCGCCCACATCCCCCAACTATATATTTTATTTCAGCAACACCTATTCATTTCTATTCAGCGATTCGCTGAATTTGCCAAGGGCAAGGAAATACTTGCCGGCAAAGCAATGGACCGACATCTAAGTGAACCAAACTCATCCAGATTGGGGGAGCTTTGCCTCCCACACCCCCCTAACTATATATACCAACTCTGAGATCACACTACAGTGGAAAACAGGGCAAAGTTGTGTAGTTGGCCAATTACATCTTTGCCCTTGGTAAATTCAGTGAATCTCTGAAGTGATTTTTGCTGAATAGGGGTCGATGAATAGGTGTTCACAAAAATAAAATGTTGGTGAACTAATATAGACCCACTCACCACCCAGGAATCTGTCTTATAGAGCTGACCATTATACTGACTCAGCAGGTTCTCCCTACAGTCCCTGTGCAGCAGGTGAAAGCAGAGTTTGTTTTACTGACTGCACTAAGCAGAAGCCCTATAACAATCAGTGCCTGCAGAGGCCATGTTCACTCTGCAGGTAAGAATGATGAGGAAAATTGTAGCCAATTGTACTTGAAAGCATGTGCTGAGCACTGCTCGGCAGCATAGTTGCTCACTGCAATGTATCACTAGCATAGCAAGATTGCCCTAGGAGCTCTGCGATCTCCATTCATGAGTGCACTGTGAGTGTGATCTCCCAGCCTGGGCAAAGGCAGATTCAAGCACAGAAGCACTGACAGTATCTGATGATGCAGCATGCTATGGCAGAGCTTCAAAGCTGATCACACTACAACACCTCATTAGCTTAATTATTATACCTTAAGGCTTATTATTGAATGATTAAAATGATTATAAGTTATCATATGGAGATAGACTGTGTTAAAATGAGCAACACAGGAATATCAGACAAGAGAGTTAGTAATGAATCAGAGGACTGGATAGCCAAACATAGGGGCATCGAAGAAACATGAACTAATAAGCAGGAGTGGTGTATGCATGGTAACATAGTGCAAGGGTATCACAGAGATTGATCTGTTGTGGAGGGACATTCCAAATTTGGATTAGTGGATGACAGCATGACAGGGTAATGTCCTAGTAGGGGGCACTCCCAAAAGGGAGTAGAACTGACAGCAGGTCAGGGTACTGTTGTGCTATGGGGCACCCCTGACAAAGTTAAGAGGTCAAGGGCATGAGAGAGTACTATCCTACTGGGATGCACCTTAGACACAATAAGATCACTAGAGCAGGGAAGTGTACCATCCTGCTGAAGGGATACCCATGACAGGGAGTTGAGCAAAGGCAAGGCAGGGTGGAGGGAGGAGGACTCACCCTGATAACTAATATGAACAAGGACATGGCAGGGTATTACCCTATTCTTGGGTGGAAACCACAGGATAGCCACACAGATAGCAAGAAATACTACTGGCCATACCACATGCTATCAGCACAGTGCAGGAAGCAGGTAGACAGTGGTAACATACCCTCTGCTGCTGTCAGAGTGGCACAAGGTCAATGGGAGACGTTTGAAAGCATATTAATAGACAGCTACATTGTCATGGGATCAGTACTGTGATTTAGAGGTCTGGCAAGAACAATTATGTATACACCCACAGTAATCCCATGTGTACCCTTCAGTTATATACATCTTGTCATGGGACAGAGGTAATGGCAATAGCTGAAAAAATCCACTGCAGTGAGAACAAAGGGGATACTGTAGGCCCTCCGCTTGCATGGTATGCATATACATGACAAGGTAAAGTAGAAAAGGTTTTCTGGGAGCAGGTATGGCAAGTTGTGGTGCAGGACATCAGTGCTGTAGATGGCCATAATATGTTTGTTATGGGTGCATATCAGGATCACCAGTATGATATTGCATACCAAACACCACCGCACAAGAAACTAACAGAGAGAGGGCCACCACTGGAGGTGAGCCACCAGCAAAAAAAATGGCTCACAGAGTTGAGAAGTTCCTCATTATCTTATCCTGATCATGTGCCAGAATCCTCATACATGATACTGACTTGTCTGTAAGATATGGGTTAAAGAAGACTGCAATAGTATCTGTAGGGCATGGACTGAATTAGTGCTAGCATGTTTCAGTACTGTAAACTGAAGTACATTGCCGAAGTGGTTATACATCAAAACATGTTTTTCGGATACATCAGGGCTGCAAGTACATCAACCTGCATGCAAAGTATGTATGTGCTCATTTGTTATGCAAGTAATTAGCATGACTCTATATATACACCATATTTTGGGGGAAAATGGCACATGTTCCATTGCTGTTACAGGTATGTTATATTTATGCTTTTACAGGTTCTATTGATGTAGGGTACAGCACAATAGGTCAACACATGCCTAATATCAGCATGTCTTCTATGGCTGATGATAATGGCACTATGCACATGGCACAGTATAATGACAAAGTGGTTCTGTCAGCAGCACTAGCATTGCAGGACAGAAACGCACATTCCTCAAACATGAAATGATAGTGGAGGGGCTACTTAAATGTTTGATACCCCATGTATTTAGCACTAGATGTCCAGTCAAGTCCATGTTAGTTCTGTGCAAGCTAGATAGAATTCACTGGCAGGGATAGAAGCTCTGGACTTCACTATTAGTGAAGTATGCACCTTCACCATAGGGGAGAGGCATGTAGGTGTACATCACCACTATGATTCCAGGTCAGTTTCTGATCATTGTCAGTAGATTTTCAGATAAGTGATCCATGCAGATGCATTTATTCCACACATAATGTCAGAGATTATCAGTGAGCTGCATGACCTGCAGGAGGACATGCACCTGCAGCAGGGACTATAGGATGATCTGTAGAATCTGCAAGTATGCCTGATGAGGGCAGTGATGACTTAATTGCACACACTGGCACATTCCTTATGATACTGGTGAATGCCGACCATGACAATACAAGGGCACAGATACAAGCCAGCCCTATGCAAACAGCAATCAAAGTACCAGAGACGGCATCACTGTCACCTCTGGCCATGGCTGCCTCCATCCCTAGATGGAAACACTTTCAGGATAATGAGTGTTTCTCTTGCACCTCCACAGCTGGGACAGCCCCACTGGACAAAGTTGCTCTGGATATTGCAGTTCAAATCCTCTCAATCCTCAGCTGGCCTACTAAGTGAAACATGTAGAAGTGGGCATCACCAGAATCATGGATGCTATCTATCTCCTGAGTGTCCACATAGGGGATCACAGTAGGCTCCCATTTATGTTCCAATAGAGGTACACTATTCCTCCTCTAGCATGCATGCAATCTTGACCTCACCACATGGTATACCTGGCCAAAGTTTCTGACATGGCAGCTTTACCCCAACACTGCAGGATATGATCTCTTTCTCCCCACAACTTGCTGTCTGCAAGTATGGCTACCATAAACACCTTTCATAATCCTTACACTTATGACAGTGTTGCTGCCACCTTTCATTGTGCATTGTTAAACAGATTCCTTATTACCGTCTGTCTTCAGAAAATCCACTGAGACACACAGCAGTTCAAGGCTAGACATTTATTATTCAAATTAGATTCGCAAAATTTCACATGATCTAAACTAGACTAGCTAACATGGCAAATCCACAGACTCTAAGTACATGATGAAAATTCCCTCTAATCATAATTCATATCCTTGATTGACTGCAGAAATATTTGATTATTATTCAGAGACCGACTATTTGTTACATCACAGCACATTATTTTCTCTGGCTTGGTTCTCGTGACTTCATATGTGCAGTACAGACACAAGGCTGTATCCATTATAGACACAAGGCTGTATCCATTATACCAGTGGTCTGCAACCTTATTTGCACCAAGGACCAGTATCAATTAAAGACAATTTTCCACAGACCAACCATCTCACAGCATGCATAATAAAGTAGATATTTATTTATTTATTTATTTATTTGACATTTGTTTAACTAGGAGGCCAGACCCGGGGAGAAAGCTGCAAAGTACAATAAAAAGACATTTGCAATAATTACCAAAAAAAAAAAAAAGTGTACATTCTGCTTAACAGCATAACATTGATCTACTATGGTTGAGAGGTAAGTAAACCTAATGGCAACCTTACTGATTTTATGTTTATAAGAGCAATATTTAAAATATGTCTCTATTATTTGGCTCTGTCCAGCATACCTCTCAACTGCACAGATTTACACAGAATGTACAGATTTTTGCCTCATATTTTTGGCCTTTTTCTCATAAAATTGTTGTTTTCTGGCAAATCACTGGCAGATCATTGAGGCTGAAGTCAGAAAATAATGACAGACAGTTGAGTTTCATACTTCATACCCTTCAGAAAATTCATGCTAATGCAAAACCTGTATTTCTATCAACTTTTGAAGTTTGTAAGAGCAGTACTTAAAAGGATCCCTATTTTGGGCCTTTGTCCCCCCATTATTTTTGGCTTTGTCCAGATTTCTTGATCTAAGTAAGAGGCTGAGAGGTATTGTCTGTTCCTCATAACTTGTTGTCTGGTCTGTTCCTCATAACTTTTGTGATTTTCTGGGAAATCACTGGGATGATCTGAGGACTGAAGTCACTAAATAATGATATACATTTGTATTTCAGACCTCATATCCTTCAGAAAAATGCTTGATAAGACAAATCCTGTTATTCTAGCAACTATCTATGGTTATAACAGCAATATTTCAAATCTGTCCCTATTTGTCCCCCATTCTGTTTTGCGATGTCCAGATTTTTTGCACTACTAAGAGGTTAAGAGTTATGGTGTGTGTGCGTGTGTGTGTGTGTGTGTGTGTGTGTGTGTGTGTGTGTGTGTGTGTGTGTGTGCGTGCGTGTGTGTGTGTGTGTGTGTGTGTGTGTGTGTGTGTGTGTGTGTGTGTGTGTGTGTGTGTGTGTGTGTGTGTGTGTGTGAGAGACAGAGGGGGGGGGAGAGCGAGAGAGAGAGAGTGAAGAGTGAGAGTGATCGCTGACAGCAGTAGCAATGAGGTTTGTGTACCTTTCGTCCATACCACACACATAAAACACAGTCTCTTTTGCATTCACTCACACACATCGCTCTCACTCTTTTCCGATCTCTCACACAGTCACTCCCTCATTCATACCTGCATTTACTCACACATCAGTCTTACTCTCATCTGATCAAACACACAGTCACATCATCAATCATACCTGCATTCATTCACACATTGCTCTGTCACACCCACATGCCACAAACACACTTACGCATTCATTCATACAGCACTGTCACTGTCTGTCACACCCACTTACGCATTGATTCACATATCACTCTCACTTTCCCGATCTCACACACAGTCACTTCCTCATTCATACCTGCATTCATTCACACATCATTTTGTCTGTCACACCCACACGCTACACACCCACTTATGCATTCATTTATACATCGCACTCACTCTCCCAGTCTCACACATACACACACACAGTCACTTCCTCATTCATACCTGCATTCATTCACACATCACTCTCAGTCTTACGATCACACACACACACACACACACACACACACACACACACACACACACACACACACACACACACACACACACACACACACACACACACACACACACACACAGATTCTTTTGCTTTCATGCACGCATTCACTCGCACATGCAGACATACACATAAACACACTCATACAGGCATTCAGTTAACTGATTGCCTGGTACCAAGTGCTCCACGGCCTGGTACTGGTCCACGGCTCGGTGGTTGAGGACCACTGCATTATACAACGTGCAGCAAGAAAAGGTCAAAATATAATACTCCTTTGTTTTATAACAAAGTAGTACAATGAGATGCATCTTGCTTGCAAAACCCAATTACTGCACCCATGTCTTTCAGAATACAAATATGATCTGAATGTACAGAAATCCATTTTGTCACTTGTAATGTTTGAAATAATTCTTCTAGGAAAAATCCATTTTAACACTTCTATTTTAATATTTCAATTTAGACCTAACAGTTCTGTCTTTGATTCACCCTTTATCAATAGATCAGGCTTTTATCTATTTTAGAAAGTGTAAGCTACTTCAGATAAGCATCTGATTATTTTATGTTTAGATTTACACCTAGAAATAACTCAGTAGAATAGACAGGCAGTGCTATAAAAATGAACATGACGTTAGAAACACAATTGATGACTGGAGTGCTTGAATGGTAGTACTCATTCCATGCAATTATATGAATACATTCTCTATCATTGTAATTAATTCCCTATAACATGTCTTGTACTGTTTTTATTAAAGTCCTACATATGAAGCATTGCAAAATTAGAATTGTAAACACCACAGTTAACAACCTTATATATATATTTTTTTTCTTACTTTTTTTCATTGGTTAAGTCTATCTTTCCCATTTTCAGAGGAGGCCGAAGGAGAAAAGCTCAAACATTTTGACAAATTCAAAAGAAAAACAGTCAACAAACATTATTTACAGAATATTTCAAAGCAAACAGTCAATAAGCATTATTTACAAAGAATATCAAACTAAGAAAATACATGTTTTCAAGATATTATGAGTAAAATCAAAAATACTATTTTAATACACTTGTAGAGTATCCATAGTGTACAGAGTTAGGATTGTATACTTCAGTCTGTAGGTGTGGTACAGTTGTATAATTTATTAGTTACTACGTGATATTTGAGGGTGGATTTGAATTGCTGTAGGTTATTTAAAAAAGCCTGATGTTGCTTGGAAGTTTGCTCCATGCCTTGGAGACAAGAGCAAGTCACTGTAATAATTATTTGATTTATTAGCAGCAGTCAGTTTAGGTTCTTAAGGTTTTCTATTAAGTACATGTGATAGGATCATAGGAAGTTACTAGATTATTTTCCCTGAGGCCCTTACAAGCCTAGCCAAGAATTCAGCCCATGTTCTAAGAAGTCAGCACCCTATGCCACTGTCCAGCAGGGACACAGGTGGAATCCCAGGGGTGTATTTTCTGTTCCACATCCAGTTATCCAGGTTGTGCTTGGGTTAATGAAGTACTCTGCTTGACATGGAGAGGGAGTCTATTCCACAGATGGGGGAGTCTCTGGGACACAAATCTGCCCCGCCAACAAGTCCTATTGATGTCACAGACCAGGTTGAGGTCACACATGTGGGTTACTCGAGTGGAACTTGACTTGCGGATATGCAGAAGTCCCATCAAGGCAGGGTCTGAGATTGCTTTGTATGACAGACAGAGGTCACCTCTGAGGAGTCTGTTGGAGGGCCTTGATTCTCCTGGTGAGGAACCTCTGTGGTCTCTCCAGCTGCTGCATGTGCTTTGTGAAGGTACATGCCGAAAGGGGCATTGTACTCAATATTGGGTCTTATAAGGGAAGAATACAGGAATGTTATGTGTTGCCTTGACCATCAGTTCTGAGCAGATGTGGCCATTCCACCTTATATAACATGTCATTTGATAAGATTTGATGGCAAGGGTGTTTTAAGTGGATGGTGAAATATTTTGTGTGTTGAGAGTAGCTGTAGGAGTGCAATATGTTGAGGAATTTCAAACCAGTTGATGGTATTGAGCACTGTGCAGTGGTGACAGCTGTCAGTGAGGTTGCAGGAACATTTGCTAATTTTGTAGTAGGTGTTTTCTAGTTTGTGTTTGGTGGACAAGTTGAGATTTGTGAATACTGTTGAGGCGCATATATGGGGGTAGGAAGGAGAATGGAGGTGGTAGCTAGTTTTTACTATGATCACTTAGCAGGTGCTTTGCTATGTGAAGAGAACCTAGTTTGTACTTTATCTTTTTGATTCTAGTGTCCATATGTGGACTACATTTTAACTCATCAGTGATAACTCATAGTAATTTTATGTTGCTGACATTTTCAAATTTTGTGTTGTTTGAGGAGATGATATTAAGGTAATTGTAGTTTTATGTTTTAGGGAAAGAATATGATTAGTTTGGTTTTGTTGGGATTTAAGAGCAATTGAAATAATTTAGCTTGAAATTATTTAGTTTCCTGTGTGATGGTTTCTAAGGTGGGAAGATTTGGGGCTGAGGAAACTAAAGTTGGGTCATCAACATACTGTATTACAGTGGAGAGTTTTGATTTTTGTGCATGTCATTAATGAAGGGTCTATATTATAACAAAGAATGATCAGATGATCGAACATTGTTATATCGACCCCTAAATTTAGAATACTCAAAACAGCGAACAACCAGAACAGCGACTTTTTTCCCAGGGGAAAAAAATCGCTGTTCCCAAAAAAAAACCCCACTAAACACTAAATGTTGTGGGGGTTTGTGCCTCCACACCCACCCTACTTAAATATATCAACTCCGAGATCACACTACAGTGGAGAAAACGGCACAACCTGGCCAGCCGCCCAGTGATTTCTTTTCCTGGGAAAAAAAAATTCTGTTCTGGCCATTCACTGTTTTGCCGGTTCGACACTGTGTTCAAACTAACAGCGTTCGATCATCTGATCGTTCGCTGAACTAAAGTAGACCCTTAATGAAGATATTGAAAAGTATTTGTCTAAGTATGGAGCCTGGGGAGGGGGGTTCTCCTCTAGTGAGTGGATGAAATGTGGAGTGGGACCCATTACATTTTATAGACTGGTGTGATTGTTTAGGTAGCTGGTGAACCAGTTAGTTGAGGGTGATGTGAGGCCTGTAAGATTTAGTCTTTGGAAGAGCAGTTTGATGTAAGACTGTATTGAAGGCTTTAGACAAGTTCAGGAAAAGGGTGGAGACAAAATTACCTGAGTTTTTACTTTGATTAATCTTATCTAGGAAATGTTTTGCAGTTTCGGTGCCATGGTGTGGCTGAAAGCCACAATGGGTAAGAGAAAGTAATTGATTATCAAGTAAAAAGGCCAGGAGTTAATGATGTGTGCATTTGTCAAGTATTTCGGACAGGGGAGGAAGGATTGCTATAGGATAACAGTTTGACAGTTTGGTGGGTGTGCCACCTTTGTGCAATGAAATTATGAAGGAAGCTTTCTACAGGGCTTAGATGTAGTTTTCCATAATGGACCTTTTAGTGAGGATAGATACAGGGTAACAAATGATGTCAGCTGCTAAAGTGAGGTATTCAGATTGCAGGCTATCAGGAGCTAATGGTGTGGGTTTCAGTTTTTTATTGTATTTTTTCATGGTATTTGTCTGGATGGTTGTTAGGTTGAATTGGGGTGTGGAGCTATGGTTGGGGAGGTAAGGTTGATATAGGTTGTTATTGTTAGAGTTAAGTAGAGTACTGGATATGAAGTGTTTGTTGAACTTGCAATGTCCCTGCTGGCTTCAGATGGGAAATAATTTGGTGTGGATTTTCTACCTGTTTTAGGAGGTTTTACTTTTGCTAAAATCTTTTTGTATTTGTGGTATGGTTTGTAGAGATGTTATTCTATCATAACAAACTTGTGCCTCTGTGGAGTTTCTGAGGCACTGAGACGTATCTAGGTAGAACATTTGTCCTAGGTTTTTGTGCCATTGTTTCCAGCCATTATCTCTTTCTCTTGAGTTGTTTAGTTTGACAGATTAGGCATGGAGCACAATTTATTTTTACTCCTTTATGTCTCAGTGAGGATTGTTGGTTTAGTATGGTTAAGAAGAAATTATTGAAGTGACAGACAGCTTCATCTAGAGGCAAATATTTGAGGGGTTCCCAGTCACAGTGTGTCATTAAATATGGATTTATCAAAATTGGTTAATTTTCTCATAGAAGCATAGGGGAATGAGTGTTTTGTGGTATTCTTTGTTGATGTAGGCAGTATAATAATTATTGAGAGAGTCTGGGAGGGTGCTGGCTAGCTTAATGTTTTCAAGGTTGTTTGAGAGTATGCAGTGTAGTTTGGATAACTTATCAGTTGGATCAACTGAGAAAAATAATAGAGGTTAATATTATGGGGAGTGGAGTTAGGTTTGTTAAAAGTCCAAGCTATGTTAAGGCCACCTAGCAGGATAGTTTCTTGGTTGTAAGTAGATGATAAATAACTAAGTGTGTTTTTGGTAGTCTTGGCATTATTGGGGGGAGAGTGATGTAGGTAGCTACAGTGATTATGGATGTCTGATTGTTTAGGTGGAGTTTGGCTATTTGTATTCCTTTATTGCTGTATTTATGGAACAGTTTATTTAAGATTCATTTACTGGGAAAGTCTAACTTGGAATGAAGCCAATTTTCAGCAGAGGCCTGGGAAGAAATGCTCCAGATGCATGTCTTTGTAACATGGGAGGAAATTGGAGCACCCAGAGGAAACCTACATGAACACAGGGAGGACATGCAGACTCCACACAGAAGGCACCCCAGCCCAGAATCAAACCGGAGAACCTCTTGCTGGGAGACAACAATGCTACCACTGCACCACTGCACCATCCAATATAGCCAGGAGGTGGGTATGGATTTATAAGGTGTCCTGAAAGATGATGGCCACACCCCAGCCCATTTACTTCTTCAGTTTTTCCTAATGATTTCAAAGGAATGATTTCTTCATCTGTAATTTAAGGTCTTAACCAGGTTTCGGTCATAATTAGAATGTGGGGTTGATGGAATCCAATTCATGTGTGAAGGTCTGATATCTTATTGCTAATGGTATGACTATTGAGATTATATATTTGTAGGCTGGAGGAAAAATGGGGATTGCTGTGTTTTAGAGGATTGTTGAAGAAGGGAGTTTTTATGCAGGGGGGTTGGGTTGGTTGGATGTTGGATTTGTTTAAGTAGGGCTATTTGGCCAGAGTTGGGATGCATATCTTCTCTCTCTATCTCATTCTTAACCTGGAAACAGATTGGTTAACCATGCCATATTATGGGGAGCCATCAACTCCTTTGTCATATAGAACATTTACAACTATTAAGATATATCCAAATTATTTAGGTATATGAGTTTAGAACAGTATCTGTTTGAGCTTAGTACTATCTGTATATACAGCCTACCTTTATTCCTATCCTCCAGCTAGATATTGGTATATCTGTTCATTACTATGTTTTATATTGTTTGTATAGCTAATGTTTGCTGCAGTATGTATTATTTGCTATTGTATGTATAGCCAATTGTTCTTCATGTACTCTGGTGCTCATTTATTGTTCTGTGGAGCTTTTCTCCCCGGGCCTCCACTGAAAAAGGACATGTGTCCAGTTGGAATTTTCCAGTAAACAAATGTAAATAAACAAATAAAATAAATAAATCTCATTTTACTACCTGAAATGACTGTACAGTATTTTATCTCACACATTCTCCCTTTTCTCGTTGAGAATACTTACATTTTATTTACCTGTGCTAACTCTAGAAATACCTGTCTATTTGATTTCATGTCACAAAGGTCAGAACTTGACCTCCATGAATCCTGCTGGATATAACAGCCATCTTGCAATCACCCCTCATTCATTTACTTTCACAAGCCAATTTGCAATGCACAGTTTCCCTCTTTTAAAGTCCTGACATGTATTAATATTATGACTTTTGTATCCTGTTGGGTTTTAAGCACCATCTGCAGCATTCTGTTAGTATTCTTTCATTTTCCATATTCCAAGCTATTTCATGAATATCATTAAATATTACCTTTATTACTTGTTTCCTCAGGTAGAAATACATTTTAACCAAAATGTTACAATGAACATGCCATTTACCCTTTAAGCTGATGTCTGAATACTGTCAGCTAAGAATCTGTCTGGCCACATGACGATGCTATGCATATCATGAAAATTATATACACATTCTGTGTATGTTGTAAAAATTATATACACATTTTGTGCATGTTGCAAAAAAAAAAAAAACATATACACGTAATGTGCATGTCATGGCAATCATATGCACATACTGTGTGATAAATTTAAACATAAAATAGTTGTTTTTCCTGTTACTAGAATTCTAAAAAAATCTTGTTGTGTTATAACACCCATTTGTTGATCAGGTGGATTCACTGGACACAGTTTCTTTCCAGAAATAATCTGAAAGCACTCTCTGGTTAAGTTATTTTGCTCAAGGTCACACAGTAGGCAACTGAGAACTGCAAGAATCAAACCCTGTAGTAGAGGAAAGTATAGCCGATAGTCTTAGCCCTCTGTGCCAACTTTTAGACTGTTTGCTAATACCTTTTTTCAAGAGAAGAAAGCCATCAAATCTGTTTTAATAAATAATTAGTCCCTGCATGGTATTACTATAAAATAAAACTGCAACCACTACAAGTGTTTCACACTTCCCAAATAACTATTCCCCATGATGTACAGGCACAAAAAATGTTCTTTATGCTGTGTGATGCATCACATTTAAATCTGCAAGTAGTCCTGCTACGTTTTGTCTCATAATTTTCAATTCATTTTGCATTATTTTCCTAATATTTTACAATTAGATTGCCCTTTCTCCCTAGTTATCAACTTACTCAGTGTATTAATTAGTCCTATTTTACTTATATTTTCTTCAAAATGATTTGAAACCTACTACTAACATATCATTAAACTCATGCAGGAAATATCTAAACAAGAAAACTGCCTTTCGAATGTTATCTAGTTCCCCGTAATAGGTTCATAGGTTCATACTAGGCTATCTGCCCTAGGGCATTTATAAGCCTAGCCAGAGTGTGTATGGCTTTCACCACCCATTTTAAATTAATTTTGCTATGCCCTTTTTCGAGGTTAGTATACTGTGCCTCTGTCTAACAGTGACACAGAAGTGATACCCGGGTTAAACCTACAATCTCCCATCATGTCAAGAAAATTATTTTTTTGTAAAATTTCACACGTGAATGTAAGATGGTCTGCCACAGTTATAATATATTAGATACCAATAGCCTGAAGCAATTACAAATTTTTGTTGATTACCATCCTCTAATAAATTATGATTTCCATATGTCTACTAATAATTTTACCAGGGATGAAATCCTTTTGCAAAACTGTGAATTTTTTTTTCTTTCCAAACCATGGAATAAACATGAAATCATTGTCTCCAGACACAAAACAAATACTCTTACTGGAACTTGTTATACACTACCAAACATCTAATTATTGTGTTAGTAGTCACTGGTTATGTATGGAATCAAACCATCAAGCATTTTTTTTACATAACTTTATATTTTGCTTGTTTTTACTGTAAACACAAAAAAGTTGTAGTTTTAAATATTTCAGCCATACAGCAATGTGTCTTCATTTACATGTTTCTGTTAAAATATTTAAACACAATCTGCAGGATTCAGCAAGCAGCCATGCAGGAATAAGTTATTCCTGCATGGCAGGGACCGTTCCCATACAGCACGGCACGCGCCTTGCATATTCATGAAGGCGTGCTGCCTTTTCTGTTAAATGGACATGGAGCTGTGTACAAGTGCAGGGAGTGTGTCTGATAGCAGAGCTCTCACAATACACATGCCCCTACACTCCAGAATTGCATTTTGGTAAGAATGCTCATAACATCCCCAACCTGTCCCTTATGCCTTTGACCACTGATATTTGTTTTCCTGACAGGTTGGGGGTGTTATGAGCATTCTCACCCATTTTTAATTGCCTTTTGGCAATTAAAAATTAGCGAGAATGCTCATAACACCCCCAACCTGTCAGGAAAACAAATATTAGTGGTCAAAGGCATAAGGGACAATTGTCCTTACCAAGCATACCTCTCAACTGTACAGATTTTCACAGAATGCCCAGATGTTTGCCTCATATTTTTGGTGTGTTACTCATAAAATGTGTACCTGTCTGGCAAATAGCTGAGGATTGAAGTCATTAAATAATGACAAAACATTTGAGTTTAAGACTCCACACATCTGTCAGAAAATTCATGCTAATTTAAAACCTATTAGTCTATCAACTTTTTAAGTTTGTAAGAGCAATATTTAAAATCCGCCCCTATTTATCCCCCCATTATTGTAGACTTTGTCAGGATATTTTGCCCTAAGAGGTTGAGAGGTATGCTACCAAGTCAAAAGTTATTTGGATAACACAGGTAGCATAACCACATAGCGCACACCTCCCAACCCATCAGAGCAAGTAATGTGGACAAAGCCAAAAGAGACAATTGTCCCACAAAGCAGAAAGCTGATAAAATAACAGGTTTAGCATTAGCAGAGATATTCTGAAGTGTATAGATAAAATAACACAACAAAACTTTTTTTTATAAATGCGATAAAGTTTAAGAGTAGCTGCGTGGGTGTGCCCATGGCTTAGCTATGCTTAGTCCATCTTAAACAGCACAAGAAGTTAAATAGCAAGAGACATCCAACATGAGCAGTATTGCAATAGTGTAGTGGTTAGAGTGTATGCTTTATGAACAACCATTCTTGGTTCGATCCCCACTGTAACCAATTCACATTTTACATGTGAAATCAGTACATAAAAAATTATTTTTAGTATTACTTACTAAATAACATATATTTGTTAACTGGAGTACTGTATTAGGTCCAGATGTGAGGTGTCAGTTTAATAAAGTTGTGAAATCCCCATATAAACACAAGTTCCCCATGCAGTATAGTCACACATGAATAAATGTAATGAAAACACATTGGGAGATGTCAGGGACAGAAAACAAATGTATAATATGTAATGAATGATGAATCAATGCCATACAGCAGATAGTCTATAAAATGAAAAATAAGCAATACTAAGCATTGCACAGCTCTGCTTACCAGGTGTAAGCATTGTGTAAATATGACTGCTAAGCAATGAGTAGCCCAGCTAAGTGGATTTGCCCATTGGTAAGCAGTGCTGAACCTGTCCCTTTAAGCAATTCTAACCTTAGCTAAGCAGGTTTGCCAATAGCTTAGCTTAGCATATTCAAAACCTCCAATCACAGCAAAGTGAGGGAAATTGGTAGTATTTAAACCCCACAGGCAGGAATACAGCTCATAACTGGTTACAGCTTCCCACTGTAGGCAGGATGGCTGGAGTTGGAGAGGGATTGTGCTTCTGGGTGCAGCGCTGGGGCATACAGGAGTCCAAGGTCATGGTAGAACTCCTGGTAAAAAAATATGATGAGAGACTGCTGCAGGGCCAGTACCAGGGCTCCCAATATAAAGCAGAAGCCTGGGACCATCTCGCCAGTGATCTCACCAGTGCCACTGGTATCGCTCGGACTGGTGAGCAGGTCAGGCACCACTATGCCGACTTGAAGCGGAGAAAGAGGGAGGCCTTGGATGAGTGGGTCCAAGAAGCAAGGCACAGGGGTGATGGCCCAGCAGTGTGTAAGTAGTCATACCATTACTGTTTACTAAAGTCCAGTGTGTGTATGTGATGGACAGGTTTTCCTAAATATGTCTCTATTTCCTTTACAGCTGCAGCTGAGCGGGCTGTGAATCAGGAAGCCCATGCAAGTAGGCTGCAAAGGCTGCTTTGCAAGGCTGGTGAGTAACAATCCTGCTTGTAGTAGTCATACCAAATAAATATAAAGTAGTAGAAAGTCATCTGGCAGTATAAAAACTGTTGTATGGGTTGTACTGAATAAAGCAGACAATATGACAGTAATAGTCACATATAGGTCATATTTAAATAAAACTGTAACTGCCTGGCAATAAAGCTCTAAATCCTGGACTGGTTGTGTTTACTCTGGTATTGTATGGCATTTATTGTTACATTCTCTGAATAGTAATGTTGTATTAACCACTGTTGCCCACACTGTGCTACATAAAAAATGTCTAGGGATGTCTGTATAAGACTGTTGTAAGTACAAGGTCAGATTGTACAACCAAGAGAGACTTAGAAAACACTGAAGAGATAGACAGCAGTATCCAAATAGCACACTCTACTGTGACTTAAATTGTTATATTTTTAGCAGACACAGCCATGGTTCGAATCCTGGGAGTGGTAGTAAGCTGTATGCGTAATCATACCTCTCAACTGTACAGATTTTTCAGAATGTCCAGATAATTGGCTCATATTTTCTGCCTGTTCCTCTGTCCCCCTGGCAAATCAGTGGGATGATCTCAGAATTGTAGGCATGAAATAATGACATACATTTGATTTTCAGACTTCAAAACCTTCAGAAAATGTATATTAAAATAAATCCTGTCACTCATGCAACTCTTCAAGTTTATGACAGCAATATTTAAAATGTGTCCCTATTTGTACCTCCACGTTGTCAAGCTTTGTCCAGAGTGTGTGCATTAAGAGATTGAGAGGTATGTGCATAATATTAACTGGAATCTGGGAATATGTGTAGAAAAACTCAGGTAGTGTTAACAAACATTCCCTCCACAGGTCTGTTAGATAAGAAAACTGTGCCTGCCAATAAAGATGTAAACCCTGGACTGGTAGTATTTACTTTGTATAGTATGGCCTGACGTGTAGCATTCAGTAACATCTGATATCAGAATAGTACTGTTGTGTCAACCACTGTTTCTCACACTGTGCTACATAAAAATATGTGTAGGAATGTCTGTGTAAGACTGTTGTAATTACAAGGTCAGATTGTACAACCAAGGGAGACTTAGACAGAAACACTGAAGAAACAAACAATATCCAAATAGCACACTACTGTGACTTAAATTGTTGTATTTTTAGTAGACACAGCCATATTTTGAATCCTGGGAGTGGTGGTAAGCTGTATGCATAATCATACCTCTCAACTGTACAGATTATCAGAATGTCTAGATAACTGGCTCATATGTTCTGCCTGTTCCTCTGTCCACCTGGCAAATCAGTGGGATGATCTCAGAATTGTAGTCATGAAATAATGACATACATTTGATTTTCAGACCTCAAAACCTTCAGAAAATGTATATTAAAACAAGTCCTGTCACTCATGCAACTCTCCAGGTTTATGGCATCAGTATTAAAAACATGTCCCTATTATTACCCCCATGTTGTCAAGCTTTGTCCAGAGTATGTGCATTATGAGATTGAGAGGTATGTGCATAATATTAACTCTGAATCTGGGAATATGTGTGAAACAGTTAGGTAGTGTTAGCAAACATTCCCTCCACAGGTCTACCAAGTAAGAGATGTAAGGATTTAGCTATAAGACAGTTGAAGTATACACTGTGTACAAACATACCACCCAAACCAAGGCCATAGGGTATTGTAATAATACCTGTACCTTAATGATTAGAACAATGATCATTAAAGTTGTGAGTACTACAAGGATATATAAGTTGTTAATTGACATCTCCCCCCACCATGTCTGCAACAATAATCTAAATATACAAATCAGTGGGTATGTTTACACCAAATCTACTGTTGGGACATATGTCCTATTGTTCAATAAATATTGAAATGTGTTTCTACTAATGTTCCATGTTGAAATACTATCATTGGTGGTCTGTTGCTATCAATGTAACCTGCATGCCATTGTAATGGCCACTGTGGTTCCATATATGCATGTGTTCTGTTTGCTATGCAACTGTTCCAGATCTGGTGTTTTGGGTTAATGGGAATATCTATGCATGCTGTTATAACTAATCCTGGATTGTGTTGACTATTACTAACCCACATATGTTTTAAAACTGCAACACCATAGCACATATGGGAAGGCCGGTCCCAGCAGACTCACCTCTCCCACCTCATCTGGCCATGGCACCAGGCCTCAGCACACCTGGGACCCACCCTGGGACCTCCTCACCTGCTGGTTCTTCACCACCTATGGGTGGAACCACCTCAGGGTATGGGGCTTGTCCCCCCTGGGAGGAGTCATGGACAGGATCCTATCACCCGAAGTCAGGTCCAGGGATTGGTGCATAGTGAGCTCTGAAAGGAGTTTGGAGATCTGCTATGCCAGCTTGAGGGCCACATGGTGGATTTAGAGGGTCAGCCTGCCCCTTCTGCTCAGCCACCAGCACAGCCACCTTCAGGGCCGTGAAGGTGCAGTGGTGACTGCCCATGGGTTGGAACCTCAGTCCCACTGTTTCCATTTGGGGGCTTATGGGCTGCCGATTTCCAAACACCCCTCTCCATCCAAGGTGTTTACCCCCACATGTCATATACCACCCCTGTATGCTGTCTTGTCTGTCTCCCTACCCAACCTACCTCCCCAAATATGCCTACTATCCTTCACCAACATCCCACCCTCACCATAAAAAAAGGGCAATCTGTTCCAAAAAAAAATGTTGCCCCATATATAGCTGTCCATTTTGCACACGTGTCCACTGGACACATGTAATCTGATCTAATTGGCTTCACAACACATTATTGTTGTCCTCACCACTCTCTCAGGGGTTTGAGTGTCCAAATATATCTCCAAATTCAGTACATATGCACAGCTGTTGCTGTAGAAGAAATGGACAGCTATGGACCTTCCCTACACCTGTCCTGCACATCCCTAGCTACTTTCCCTATTGTTTCCCCCTCTGTGTGCCCCCTTTTTCGCTACTTTCCTATTACCCCTTTTTTCTTTTCTTTTAAAGAAATTAGCAAGCAGGTAACCGGGAGTAAGCACTTTTAAGCAGTAGTAAGCAGGTTTAAGCCTGTTTGCACGGTGGCAAGCAATGGATACACAGATTAAGCACTGTCAGGCTAACTGTATGTAAGCATATTTCACCAGACATTAGCATTGCTTACCTTCCTGCAAACACACGCAAGCCCAGTTACAACCGCGTAAAAGATCCAACAGCCCTTGTTCTGCCCAGCAACAAAATAATCAGCTCTTGCAAGTTTCAAACCCAGGACCCTAGACACCATAACTACATTGATTTACTACTAAGCCATTTGAGCTGTACATAAATGTGATGTTTTCTCAACCATATCATGCAGCACAGTCATTCAACAGTAGGGAAAATGTATTTATATATGTAGATGTATGTATGTATGTATGTATATATATATATATCTATATATATATATATATATGTGTGTGTGTGTGTGTGTGTGTAGGCATACATGTGTATATATATATATATATATATATATGTGTGTGTGTATTGCATTCGCACATTGCAAAACATCTGACCAAAGGCACTGTTAATGGGGGTGAAGGGGCCCAAAATTGGGATCTTTAGTAATTATTGCCATTATCCCTTCCTCCACAGCTGAACAGATCTGCCTTGCAACACAATAACCAGCACTTGCAATCTTGAACCCAAGACCCTTCACAACATAGCCACGACAAGTTAACAGTAAGCCATCTCAACTGAAAGATGTCAGGATGATATCTCTTTTAACATATCCTGCAGAATAGTCAGTCTACCATAGGGAATGTACAGTGTGGAAGCAGTAAACATTCCATTGATACATATACACAAACACACACACACACACACACACACACACACATATATATATATATATATATATATATATATATATACACACACACATATAAATATATTACTACTTATAGATATGTATAAGAAGAGTATATATAGAGGGTGCACAGCATATCTAACAACCAGTATTCCTACAGTTGCCACCTTTTAAAATGGCCAGTGTTTGATTCTTTCCTACAAATGAGAATTATTGCATGAAACATATACCCACACACAATGCAAAGGACATGACACCACACACAAGTTTGCATACATAGAAATGTTTATTTGTGTACTATTTCAGTTTATACCATTTCATATAGCAGTTAGGTGTTTGAAATACATAACTGATTAATGCAACTCTCAAACAAAACATTTGATACAGCAATCTGAAAAACATAACATACTTTGCTGTCCAGGCTAAGGCCTTCAAGTAGTACAATAGTAAAAAAATCACTTGCTTGAAGATAAGAACCAATCAACACTTAATTTCAGATGTAGTTCAGCAACCTTCAGTTACACTCTGTACTCAACCCCTAGGGGGAAAAGTATTAGTTGTCACAATGTAAATGTATCTGTTACATAACAATGCTTAACTTAAAAAGTCACTATCACACTGACAAACACAACTGTGTGAAAGACAGTAAGCACTAGCCCACCACTGTTCACATGGTGAAATGTATGAAAATGTACAGTCATATACCTTAATGTTTCTTACTACTGATATCCCTCACATGTTGTAACAGCCTAGGTTAAAAACATTTAATACCCCTCCCCCATAAAATGTCTTACAAGGGCATATAACAGTGTTTTCCATACACTGACCTCTGGACTGTACAAGGTCACACACATTTTGTCCAGCTGTTGCCCTCATATATATGGACCCTACCCCACAATTTGTGTGGGAGTCCACAACATCACTGGAATGATAGCAGGAATGCCAGCACTAAATAATGATAGGCCATTACCTAACAACCTCTTACTGCATGACATCTGGCCAAAGCCTGGTGTATATGTGGAGGACAGAGTCTGGAACACAGGGCCATATTTGCAATGTTGCTGTTATACACTGTGAAAGTTGCTGGTGTTACAGGATTGGTTGCAACATACCCTTACACAGGAATATGAAGTCAGGAACACAAATGGATGTTATGTACTAATAGCAATCAATGGAGAGAATGCCACTGATATGCCAGGGACAAGACCTGTGTGGGGCACAAAACATAACAGCCATTCCTCTGGCCATCATGTAGATAGACCCACAGTAGAGAGCTATGCAGACAGACTGCATTCCATGCAAAACTAGCATGTACACACAAACCCTGTAAAACTAGCAGTATTCAATGCATATAGCAGCAATACTCACACTGTCCATAGGGCTGGAACCTTATACAAACATGTAATTGACCTGTGTCCACAAGTCCTGTTGTAAGAGGTATTGCTACCTGCTGTCTGTAACACTGCTGCCCACACACAGGAAGGATGTCTTCCATACAAGAAAGGTAAAGGGACAATGCCCACATGATGTAGTCATTTATAGTAGTGGGTTGCTATGACATTGGCTATTGGAAGTACTACACAGCTGGCTGCATGCAATTAGCAAGTGGGGAACACCAACTGGTGCAGAGGCCATCACCTGATCATGAGCATCACCTACAAAAGTAAAGAGTGAGAGAACGAGCAAGAGAGAGAGAAAACACTAAAAAATACTACAAACAAAAAAATAAAAACAAAAACAAGGAAGATATCCAAGTGGTACACAGAAGAGAGCACACTAATAAAACAGGTATGTGAATGTAGAAATTGGTCTGTAATAATGGGATAGATGATGTTGAAAGATTTCATATGTGCCATCAAGACTTGTTGCTGTAATGATGTCCTGCTGAACAGCTGCTATGGACATAGCATATGGCCCTCTGGGCTGTGGGCCATACCTGTCAACTGTGCAGATCTGCACAGAATGACAAGATGCAAGCCATCATAGTGTTTGTTCATTTCCTCCAAACATGTATATTTGTCTGGCAAATAGCTGAAAGTGGAAGTAATGAAGTCATGATAGACACATGAGTTTCAGACCCCACCACCTTCAGAACAGTCATGGTAATGTTAAATGTATCATGCACAAACTTCATAGGTTTGTAATAGGCTTATCTATGATCTGTCCCTATATATCACCCCCTAATGTTAGGTTGTGTCCACATGTGATGCTCTGTTTCGTAGCAAGGCAGAACAGTGCAGCTGTGGAGGAAGGAGGTTCAGAGTGTGGATCTGATGTCTGAATGCATTATATATATATATATATATATATATATATATATATATATATATATATATATATATATATATATAGACATAGACAGACATGTATGTCTACAGACACACACACACACACACACACACACACATATATATATATATATATATATATATATATATACATATACACACACACATATATAAATGAATGTATATATATATGTGTATATCTATATATATATATATATATATATATATGTGTATATAAAATCTGTATGTATATATATATATGTGTGTGTGTGTGTGTGTGTGTGTGTGTGTGTATATATATATATATATATATATATACACACACACACACACACACACACACACACACACACACACACACACACACACATTTTCCCTACTGCTGAATGACTGTGCTGCATGATGCATGATATGTTTGAGAAAACATCACACATATCTGCAGCTCAGATGGCTTACTGGTAAATTGATGTGGCTATGGTGTGCAGGTTCCTGGGTTACACACTTGCAAGGGCTGATAATTTATTTGCTGTTCAGAATGAGGGCTGTTGGATACAGAGTGAATAAGGCACCTGTAAGCAGTTGTAAACGGGCGCAAACTGGACAGTTATGTATGGTGTGAAATTTGTGTTGGGAACAGATTGCCCTTTTTTGTAAAGGTGAGAATAGGATGTTGGGGAAGGATAGTAGGTATATTTGGGGAGGTAGGTTGGGTCAGAAGACAGACAAGACAGCATACAGTGGTGGTATATGACACATGTGGTGGGTAAACACCTTGGATGGGGGAGGGGTGTTTGGAAATTGGAAGCCCATGAGTCCCCAAATGGAACCAGTCTGACTGAGGTCCCCACCCATGGGCAATCACCACTGCACCTTCACAGCCCTGAAGATGGCTGTGCTGGGGGCTGAGCAGGAGGGGCAGGCTGACCCTCTAATTGTGTCATGAGAGGCTCAAGGTGGTGTAGCAGATCCCCCAATTCTCTGTGGAGCTTCCTATGCACCAGACCCTGGAGCTGACTTCAGATGACAGGATCCTGTCTGTGTGTGCTCCCTGGTGTGGGGGGGGGCAAGCACCATCCACTAAAGTGGTTCCACCTGAAGGTAGTGCAGGACCAGCAGATGAGGAGTTCCTGGATTGGGTCCCAGACATGCTGTGGCCTGGTGCCACGGCCAGATAAGGTGGGAGAGGTGGTTCTGCTGGGAACAGCCTTCCCAAACATGCTATTGTGTTGCAGTTTTAGAACATATGTGGGTAGTAACAGTCAACACAATCCAGGATTACTTATAACAGCATGCATAGATATTCCCATTAATCCAAAATACCAGATTTGGAACAGTTGCATAGCAAACTGAACACGTGCATATATGGAACCACAGTGGCCATTACAATGGCATGCATGTTACATTGTTAGCAACAGGCCACCAATGATAGTGTTTCAACATGGAACATGAATAGAAACACATTTCAATATGTGTTGCACAATAGGATATATGTCCCAACAGTAGGTTTGATGTAAACATACCCATTGATTTGTGTGTTCAGATTATTGTTGCAGATATGGTGGGGGAGATGTCAATTAACAACTGTTATATTCTTGCAGTATGAGGTCCTCAGACCTTTTTTCCTGTTAACGTCTTTCAGGTACCATGTCAAGGAACCATCTCCCTGCTTATACTCCACAGGAGAATGAAATACTAATCAACAATCTCATGCATCACCACAGAACCCTCTTTGAGCATACGACCCATGATCTGTAGGACAGGACTGCCCTGTGGAACGAGCTTGTCCACAGGGTAAACAATGTCGGCCTGCATAACCGCAGTTATGAGCAGGTGCAACATCAGTGCACTGACCTCATCCTCCACACTCGTCAGTGTGTTGCTGCAGTTAGGAGGGACCAGCTAGCCATAGGTGGGGGCCATGCCATCATGTCCCCACTGACACATGCTGAGGAGCTCCTCACCAGCCTTGCAGCACCCATCCGCCAGCCAAGCCAAAAACCTGATGATAGCATTGTGGAGGTGGGTGCTACCCACACAATGGATGAGGAGCATGCAGGTAAGGCCCCAGGGCACATTAGTAGACTACTGTTGCTTATCCATCTTCATCTGTAAAGTATCTTCATGCATATGTCAGATAACATAGTCTGTTGCTGCACTGTAGTAATGAACAGATGTGCATAATCTCTAGTATTGTGGGTTTGTACTGTTGATGTATTGAAATGCTGCTCCCACCCTGTATCGATGTTACAGGTGTGGCTACTGACACCATATCTCTCACACAACTATGTAGGTCCCTCTGATATGCCTCTGGGACAGCAGCCTGTAGCTGGTGAGTACTGAGTTTTTTTGTTCTGGTTTGCCAATACACTGGCCATATTATGGCCATGGTATTTGCCATGCGCACATTTAACACACCTACCCATAATGCATGCTGTACATGTTCACTTATTGTTGCTGTTAATTGCACTGCATCACAGTGGTCATAATGGTGGCATATCTGAAGGGTATGTAAGAGTCCTGCAGTATAACTAACAACCTGTCAGTGTAAGATGTGTGGATAGAGATGAACATGATGGTGGGACAAATGGCCTACAGTAGGAACATGTCTGAAACATTACCCTTATACAGTGGCTACAACAGTGTATATACCACTATTACAATGGCAACTGTTACAGATCTACACAACGGCATATCACAATACCACATTCCACAATTTTTACAACCTGTATGTGATCCTAACATGAGCAATGAATGTGTAATATGGAATCATATGTTAGGACAACAAATATGGAGAATACATACCTTAAGAAACACTGGAAGCATGTGTGTGCACACACTCCAAATAACATATTGTGGAAGCAGCTTTTGAGGTACTGACAGCATTCACTCTTCTTGAGTACGCACCATCCATCAAGTACAGGTCCTCAATGTCACACCAAGTAATGGTCAGCTGTCCAAGAAGTATGTCCATGACATTTGCCTACACATCTGCAACAGAGGCAGCCGTGGCTTACACACATCTAACAAACCATTAAATGGATCCCATATCCAAAAGCTAGCACTCAGGAGTGGGAGACGTAGCCTTACCTCACCATTGCATATACCATGGGAATCAGTGCAGTCATGTATGTGACGATGAAGTATGGGACAACATTAATGTAGAAAATAAACAGATGCCCATCCAAGACAGATGACAACACATGTTGCAAACTAGTCATGGAGGCTGCCCAGAAACATGCAGCAACACTGAGGGACTTGCAGGAATGTCTAGCAAGTACTGCCTGTGCAGTACCTGTGACGACAATTGCCTGGACTCTGCATAAGTGTAGCATATGGGTTAGGGTAATCAGATGGAAGAGTTGTTCCACAAGAAACATCATCCAGGGCTTTCTACAGGTAGCATATGCATAACATCAAGTCTCCCAAAGGCATGTGTTGTAATGTGTAATGGTGTACTAAGACCAAGGCTGAAACTTACACACAGTATTAATAAAGATACATGTGCTGCAAAAGCAACACCTCACTCCACCTCAGGCCCACCATCCCCATCTGTACCTTGCTGGTGCCAGTGTACACCTTTAGGTTTGCTGTTCATTAGCAGGAACTAGGCTGGTAGACATGGTGTTCTGAATTTGGGACACTGCAAAATGACACTCATGTGTGGCCCATAGTTGTCAAGCATCTGCAAAAAGGCTGAGGATGGGGAGGGGTGTCATTCTGCAACACAACAGTGAACTGAGGCATACATTCAAAGCTCACTAAAAATGTATGTATCTGAACACAGTCAAGATCATGAATTGTGCCAGACATAACCCCAAGTCCACAGCAATAGTGAAGGCACTGTGTGACCTCCAAGGGCTGTGCACATGAGCTGACCTTGCAGTCTGGCAGAGTAGGGGGACATTTGCAGGGCAGAGTGACCAAATAATGGCAAGTGAAGATGGGCCATGCTAGTATACCCCTTACAGGAATAGTGACTGCTGTAGATCACTTAACAGGTGCTGCAACAAATCATCGTGTTAAGGGTGTGCACACTTATGCAACCCACATATTGTATGCATCTCAATCAGCATCTGCACAACTAACACATTTGTTTGATACTACATTTGATTGCACAGGTCATATGTCACATATCAGGTGTGTGTAATGTTAACATATGCAGTATTGTGGCCCCATGGCAAATCAGGGAAGAGGGTGGCATGTCAATAAGGGTGTGTACACTCCTCATAGCCACAGTAAGTTTTGAAGGTTGTCAGTGTAATTGGATTTTATTGCTCATACATGCACTGCTGATGATGAGATCTGCAAATCAGATGTCAGGAATTCACTATTGACATCTGTCCTCATATCATCCCAGGTATGTGTCAGACAAACACATAGGGGCTGTAAGAAACAGAACAAACATAACTGCCACACATATACACATTCAGCAATGGTGTGTACACTCGTGAGGTATGGTACACAGTACATGCCAGGGTGCTGAACAGGTGCAAAGCAATACTGTATACATGGGTGCAGTGTGTTCCAGGGGAAGGGCCCTCACCTACTAACACAACTCATGCATCACAGAGATGTATAATGTTGGTAGCAAGGACTGAGTATAGCTGCAGTGCATGCTGTTGAGTGCCATATGTCATGCATGTTGACAACTGGGTAATGAGAGGTCTTTCTAATATCTTTGTGCTACCTCACCTGTAAGTGTATGTGTGTGTGTGTGTGTGTGTGTGTGTGTGTGTGTGTGTGTGTTTCTGTGTGTGTAGAGGTAAGCAATGATGTACAGGTCTTAAGGTACATTTTTTGTTTTCAACTCACAGGTGGCAAGGTGTTCCAGGGTTCCTCCTGCAGGCAAACTGATGTTAGTGTCCATACAGACATTGACAATGATGATAGTTATGGTGAGGCACAGGCAGGGTTGTCAGGGGCTGAAGCTGTGACATCGGTTGACATCCCACTGTTATCCACCCCACACACACAGTCACATTGCCTATACATACCCCATCACAAGTTGCCATAGATGAGGGACAGTTGGTGGGTGGTGGCATGGGACAGGATAGTGTTGTGACTATGGCAAGTGTGTCTGTACAGAGCAGCCATGGCCAGATGACTGGTGAGGTACCACACAGGCAGATGTACAGGGTGCTCATAGGAGGGCTGCTGGCCATCATGATCCTGGCAGAAGTGCCACAGCAGGTGTCACCCGACGCATGTTTCAGGCTGTCATGGAGGCACAGGCACATATGGAAAGTTATACCAGACAGAGTCTGAGGCTCCAGAGGGCTACTCATTCTGCTGTTATTGACAACATCCGTGATCTTGCAGGTGTCCACTGTTATTTTGCAGAGGTCCTGGATAGACAGTTGGGTGGGATGGCGGGAATCCACGACAGTGCAATGTCTGTGTTAGAGCATATGGTGGGATTAGGGCAACAGCCCCGTGGATGTAGGTCAGCAACACCAACAGGTGGAGGTCTACATGGATGTGCAACAAGTCACAACTGCTCCTGCAGTGGCAGTACCAGCACTAGCACTGCAGAAGTGTGCTGTCCACACCACAACACAGCAGGCTATGTGCACATGGCCCTGGCCAGTCCCAACAGGGACCCGGATCCAGTGGAGATTTGTCATCATCATGGGAGAGTACCATATCTGGGCTTGTACCTGGTAGTGCCTGTGGAACCCCTGGCAAGCACAGTTCTCACGTCCATGGCCAGAGATGGTGAACTGCACACCCTGCCTGGGCTTGTACCTGGTAGTGCCCGTGGAACCCCTGGCAGGCACAGTTCTCACGTCCATGGCCAGAGATGGTGAACTGCACACCCTGCCATGTACAGTCTGCAGCTGTCCAGCAAACCCCAATATAGGGCAGCCACATGGCAGAACTGTGTGCATACACACACATTTACACACACACACACACACACACACACACACACACACACACACACACATCACCAACACAGCTAGGGCACCTCCATACCTACACACACCACATCTGCACAGCCCAGTTAATAATGAAACCCCCTAACACACACAATGTCAACTAAACAGCTCAGCCTAGGTCTCTGGCAAGCCCACAACACACTCTGTGTATATGATGATACCTGTGCCACATCCCTGTCATCCATAACATCAGTGCAGGGACAGGCTAATATGGTTCTGATGCACAAGTTGAATGTACTAAGGTGTAGCAACGCAATGCTGTGTAACATGTTTTCAGCAGGAAAGTTTAATGCTTACATGTCAGGATGTGTAGCTGTCCAGCCATGATGCATTATAGCTGTTATTAACACTGACTGATTGTGGTCTCCATAATGTATTCAGTTTGTATTGTAGGTGTGTGTCAGCAGGATGTTGGTCTGCTGTTGTTTCCTACAAGGGGTATGGCACTGTGGTGACACATTGACTGTGTCATATCCTGGGTACAGATGAACACAAGTAACAGGTCTGTATAACAGTTAATGCATGTGCCACATGGCTGATAGGTCTGAGGGTTGTATATAGATGAGTGCTTGGTGGCTGATGTCAGCAGCCCTTCTACAGTGGACAATGGTAAGTGTACTGGGTGGCACACACCACATGTTTGTGTATAACACAGACACACAGAGGCTTTGATGTTGATGCAATGCACAGAGAATACTGTACACATGGATGTACTTAATTTTGCAGTGAACCCATTTTAGCCTATGTAATTCCACCAAGACAAAATAGGCAAAACATGACATCAGTAAATAATCAGTCTGCTAGTTTAATGTCATTGACAATGGTACTGGAAGGGTATATATATCCCCTTCTCCAATGTAGTGCAATCCTGGAGTTGGTAAACATAGGTGTGCTGGTGTGGGTGGCACAGCCCTCCACTTTGGAGGGTGTGGGGTGGTGTAGAACCGCACATAGTGTGATTGACAACTACTTAACCTGTTAACATAAACTGTACAGTATTACAGCAAACTAAGCGGGGGGGATACACACAATAACCCCAATGAGGGTGGCTGCATCTACAACATCCACAGCCAACTAAATATACCAACTCCAGTATCACTGTACAGCGATACAGTGGGGAAGAGGGCATTTACACATCTACTAATAGTTTTGATGGAATGAATTTCCACAAGATGATACCTTTGAAATGTTAGCATTTGCCAGTCAGTTCTCGGACAGATGACCTCCTGGGACATGTATTTTCTGCAAACTGAACTAGATCCCTTTACATATACACACACTTATGTGGCAAAACTGGGAGTAGAACCCCTGCCTAGGTACTTATTGCTACTAATGTGTTTGGCCTTAATTGCACACACCACACAGCTTTTAGGATGAGGTGTGTCCCGAGTTTCTTGTTAAGTGAAGAACATTACCAGGCCTTGTACAGTATGGTAATGGGGGATGTACTGAGTGTTAATGAACAATACATAGTATGACATACTGTCATATACACATTGACAAACACATAACAGTCATAGACTCATCTGAGAGACCTGGGTTTATCAGTGCTAACTACCTTGTCAGTGAGTCCATTCTGTTACAGATAATTTGCAAACAGCACATGCATCATTGGGCTGGATAGTGTAATCAGTTACCTGTATGGTTGATGGTGACAGTGGTCATCATACAGTGGACCTTGGGACATGTACTGGGGGTACCATGGTGTAAAGACAGTATACTGAGCACCCACACCCCACATTGGATATTTTACTCACTGAAACCCATGATAATACTCTGACATACCCACAATCACACATTGACCAGGGCTGCAATACAACCCCTTGTCTATCTCATCAGTGCTACTACAGGGGTATGCATTTATTGCACATACCACAGGGATAGTAGAGTGATGGTTTGTCATGGCTCTCCTAATGTCAGCAACATCACTACCCCTTATACTGTATGGCAAGGTGTATTGTATTTAGAGAATGTGGCCTCAGAATGCTGTATCCTACAAATATACACACTTGGACACATACACACACTTGCCAGGACTCAGAGGGTAACCCATACCTACCTACCCATTTGTACAACAGTGTTGTTCTGGTACTGCAAGCTCCAGGTAGCCCATAAGGTGAAGAGTGTAACAAGGTACATTTAATCTCCATTACAGCAGCAGACATTTCTAACTATGGCAATGGGGGGTGTAGTGGGTGAGAAGGCCCTCAGGGTATTATCAAGTACAAGTTTACAAACAGACATTGTTATTCTCAGTAATACACACTGACACATTTGTCAGTACTGGGGTCCATATGTGCAGGTGTTCCTAGGTGTGTACCAGGATATTGTCCATGGAGAGATGAAAAGAGTAGGGGATGTGGGTACAGTGGTAACATGCCACCTGACATTTGTCAGCAGGCCATCTATCAACTGATGCCACGTGAGTGATCCTCAGGGTGAGAGTTAAATGCAACATCCAATCATATCATCTGGTTGCCTCTAGCAGAGGGCCAGTGAGGTGCTCCAGTTGACATATATGCAACATATATTACATAACATGGCCAGTGCCTGGGTTGGAGACATGTTCTGTTGACTGTGGTAGTTTATTTTGAGGTATCCATGGCATGTGGTGCATACAAGGTAGGTTTTCCTAGCTGTGGCATTTATAACACAGCTGGGCAGACATGTCAGTGTCAGTCAAGCATAGATTGCCTGTAAGCAGCCAAGATGGATACCTGATATCTGCACATCTGTACAGAGGACAGACAGAAATCAGCTAGCCAACAGGTTATGCATTAGGGTGAATGTTTTGACATATAGACATCTGACACTGATAGATTACTACTTGACAGCAGCCCTCAATGACATGTCCTATACCCACAGTAGTCTACAGTTAATATCCACATATCAGATCAATATCCATTAGCAAATACTTAATCACACACAAAGAACATGATAGTCAGTACTCAGAGTCCAGCTTTGCATGCAGAGGTGTATGGCTCCAGTACTACAATCTGCAATCTACTCTTACTTGGGAAAGCACTGTTAACAGTAGTAACATAATGATACAATACATACAAGTGTGACTGCATATAACCTGGGATACTACCCATGTATGAAATATATACAAATGGAAAATATTGTTGTACTAGCCATATATACTCAGGCGTCCCAGACAGTATACTTACACCCCTTGCTACTGTAATGACAGCACATAGAAGCATGTTATGTACATGGAATTAAATACACTTAAAGATGTCATTACCCTGTTATTTAATTAGACTGGAATGTGATCACTGGTTACCAGGACTGAGCCAGCAGGTGTAAGCATTGCTTAAATGTAAATGCTAAGCAGATTTGTGCAGTGGTAAGTGAAGCCCACACGGTGTAAGCGCCTTTTTGTTTAACCATACATTAGCACTGCTTACCATCGTGCAAACCCACTTAAAGATGCTTAAAACTTCCTTAACCACTCTGTATCCAACAGTCCTTGTTCTGCCTAGCAACAAAATAAACAGCCCTTGCAGGTCTTGAACCCAGGACCCTGTACACTATAGTCACAGCAGTCAACCACTAAGCCATCACAGCTGTGAAGATGTTTGTTGTTTTTTCCAATATATCTGTCAGTACACATACTGAATAGTAGTGAACAACTGCTTTGACTTTTGACAATTGTGTAGTACTTGTTAGTGAAAATAGTGTTGAGTCAGTATGTTGTTATATCTAAACATAAACATATCAGATAAATATGGTGGGATACATCTGGGAAGGTATATACAACACTCATGTTTACAGATAACAAGGATATGGATATATATATATATTTATATATATATATATATATATATATATATATATATATATATATATATGTATATATATATATCTGTATATTGCTATATATATATATATATATATGGGTCTACTTCACATGGTCGACAGTTCATTTGATCGACATTCATTTGATCGACAATTCATTTGATCGACAAGCAGTTTTATGTGGTGGCTTCACCCCCACACCCCCCAATATGGGGGGCTGTGCCCCCCACACCCCCCTAACTATATATATCAACTCCAGGGTCGCACAACATTGGGGAGGGGTCAAATCTGCCTGTCGACCATATGAATTGTCGACCAAATAACTGTCGATCAAATGAACTGTCGACCATGTGAAAGGGACCCATATATATATATAGATATATATATATATATATATATATATATATATATATATATATATATATATATATATTATTTATTTTTATTGATATTTGTTAACTGGGTTAGTCCAGCTGGGCTTGTGGACTGTTTTCAGTGGAGACCCGAGGAGAAAAGCTCCAATACATAGCACAAAAATTACAGAAAGTCACAACTTTGCAATAAAAAATATATGTTACATTACTTTTGAGAGAATATCATTTTTAAAATATATATAAGATAAGCCAGAGGCTTGCATGCATAACATTTTTAGGAAGGATATACAGACAAAAATTATGACATTTGATCAGCTTTGGCAAAAAAGTCATTGTAGGAAGTTTCTTTGTCAAGGTTCAGTTAGAAATCCTTATACATTACAAGTAATGGATGTTAGGTCAGCTTTGACAAAAAGGCAAAAATAACTCATAATAGATGGTAGTTATTTTGTGAAGGTTCAGTTTGAAATATTTATACATTTTAAGTAAAGGATGTATGGAGGTTTCTGGTTGAATTAGAATAATTTGAGTGGATTATTGTGGAAATAGAATATAGTTAATTAGCCTGGTATAGCATTTGAGTAGTTATAATGCATAATATAATTTAAAAATGTCTAGCTTAATGGAGTGTAGAATATACTGGGAGGGAGAATGGACAGAAAATGAAACAAGAGAATTGGATGTAGTATTGTGGGATAGAGTGCTGTTCGTATACCTTTTTTAAAGAGGGGTGAGGTTTTAATAGTGGGTGGGTGTTTTTGGTGGGAGCATGTGAAGGGCATTCCTAGTTTAGGACAGATGGGAGAGTAGCATGGATTTGAAGTTGTGGTTTGGTATGTTGCGTAGTGGGGGGGTAGAGAGTTCCACAGTTTGGCTATGGTGTAAGACAGTAGTAGTTGGCCAGGTGGATATGAGAGTTTGTGCACTTGTAGGAGGTTTTGGCTTTTGGATCTCAGGGAGCAGCTGGGTGTGTAGAGTATTAGAGATTTGGTGAGAGAAGGGCATTCTGTAGGTTTGAAGATGAGTTTGTGGGCTGTTGTAAGTTGTAGATATCTATATGTCTTTTACATCTATTTGTTATTAATAGTCAGTTCCTTACTCCTTTAAATTATGAACATTATCAGAGGCTTCACTTAGCCATGCCACTTGAGTTATTATATTTTTATATTTTACATTGTTATTTTCATTTTTATTCAACAGCAGGATTCCATTTTCCAACTTATGGCCAAATTAAAGCCCAGATCACACACTTAGGTGGGTTAATAGGACTTAGAAAGGGAACATACCAAAAAAAAGGGGGGGTGGGATATGCATACCTTTGGTGAAACAGTAACAATACACTTTATGGACACAGCTGCCTTACTTTAGATTCTCAAAGGAAGAGGTCCTTTTCCACCTTTCTTGGTGGGAGGCTATCTGGCCCTGCGGGCCATTTCAACAACAGGCAGTATGTTTTGATTTTTCAAAATCTTCTTAAAATTTCAGCAAATTTTTAGCTTTTTAATTTGGCAGTGGGGGCTTACAACGCTGTCTGTATTTTATGTCTTAAACTTTTGTAAATACTCACTCTATGAACAAAATCAAATTTTTATTTATTTACATGTCCTAGATTTGTCTTGTGTGTATGTATATACTGTTCTATCTGGCAACGTGCCTTGCTAGTAATACGGTTTTAACATTTTGGTATTGTATTATCATTACATGAACATTCAGTAGTTCATTGTTCTCCTAGTGCTTTTTCTTAGTGCTGGGACTTTAATTCAGAAGAGGTTAAACCATGTGACTTGTTATTTTCAATTAGTAAACTGTTTAAATGTTCTCAATGAAGGGGAGGCACTGTTTGCTTGTTTGTTCTTTCTGAAGAAGTTGGATTGTTAGCCGATGAAAACCGTATGGTTTCAACGGCTTAAAATAAATTTGCATTTTTATGTATACTGAGTTGGATTTTGCATTTTCAGTGGAATTGAGACTTGGGCTCCGGAGTATTCGGTGAGTTCTCTTAAGTTGTAGGTATATTAGGTGGTTGGGGAGTTCTAGCCAGTTGAGGGTGTGTAGAGAGTGGCAGTGATGGGATGAGTTCTTTGAATTGGTTGCGAATTTGCAGATTTTGTAGTAGCAGGCTTTGAGTTTGGAACGAAGGCCAAGTTGTAGGTTGGAGAATAGGGGGAGCACCATACAAGAGAGAGGGAAGAAGGAAGGTAGATGCGAGGGTTTGTTGAGAGGAGGGGTGAGGTACCAGTTGTATCTGTAGAGAAAACCGATTTTCTCATGGGTTTTCTTGACTGCAGAGTAGATGTGGGAGTTGAATTTTAGGTTTTCATCAATGGTAATGCCAAGTAGCCTGGTACTGGGAACAATTTCTAGAGGAGTGTTATTTTGGCTTTTAATGGAAAACAGGTTTCTGTTGAATTGGGAGTTTTTGGTAGGAGTGAAAATCATTAGTTTTGTTTTGTTGGTGTTTAGGGCTAGGTGATTGGATTGCATCCATGATTCTGTTTTGGAGAAGGCTATTTGGGTTTTGAGTAGAAGTTCGGAGGGGCAGGAGGCTGAGCAGATGATGGTGGAGTCATCTGCATATTGGGTAACTGAGGCATCAGGGATGGAGTGGTGGAAGTTGTTGATGAATATGTTAGAGGAGTGAGCCCAGTACAGATCCCTGTGGAACTCCTGTGGGTGTGGGTAAGAAAGGGGAGGTAGACTCTTTCCATTGCACAGCTTGTTGGTGCATGGAAAGGTAGCTGGAGAACCAGGCTAAGGTTGGGGGAGAGAGGTGCAAGTGTGAGCTGGGACAGGTGTAGAGAATGGGAGATGGTATTGAATGCCTTTGAGAGATCTAGAAACAGTGATGATACATGTTTGTCACTGTCATGTGCTAGGTTGATTGTTTCAAGAAAGGAAAGGAGGGCATTCATGGTGCTGCATCTGGGAAGGAAGCCATGTTCAGTAGGAGAGAGGAGGTTGTGCTGGGTTAGGTATGGCATGAGTTTTGAGTGGATAGTTTTTTCTAGTATTTTAGAGAGAGAAGAGAGTACAGCTATGGGTCTAAAGTTGGTTGTGTCTGTGTTTTTACCACCTTTGCAGAGAGGGATGATGAATGCATGTCGCCAGATGGTTGGGACATAGGATTCTTGTATCTATCTATTTATAAGAATAGATATGGGATAGGCTATGGTTTCCGCAGATAGTTTGAGGAAAATTGCTGGTAGATTGTCTGGTGCATTGCGGCATGGTTTTAGCTTTAGGAGTATTCTTTGTATTTTGTTAGTGGAAACAGGTCTAAGGTTGAAGAGGGGAGATGGAGGAAGGTAAGTGGGGGGTTAGTGGGGCAGGGTGAGGGGGTTGTGTTTGTGGGGGCGGTTAGGGAAGGATGAGGATAGTTTAGCTATGCAATCTATAAAGAATGTGTTGAATTCTGTGGCAGTTTCAAGGCTGGTGAGCTTAGGATCAGTGCAAGGGTTGGCTTTATTACCGGGGTTGAGAATGGAGGAGATGGAGTTCCAAAATTTCTTTGGGTTAGTTGAGTACCTGGATTGCAGATTGCAGTAGTAAGTTTTGCAATCTTTTGTTATTAATTTTTTGGCTAGGTTACGTAAATGTTTAAATTCTAGGTGGGTGTTGGGGTTTTTCTGTTTTTGGTACTGTTTCCACTTTTTGTCTCATTGATTCATTATACGTTTAGTTTCCTGGGATAGCCAGGGGCAGGGATTGGTTCTGATGCATTTGGATCTTAGGAAGGCTAGTTTAACTAGTAGGGTAAGGAAGGTATGGTTGAAATAAGATACAGTGTTGTCTAGTGGAAGGCTTTTTAGGGGAGACCAGTCAGTAAACTTAAGGCATTCTGAGAAGATTTCAGGGCTGAAAGTGGCTAGGTTGTGGGTTTTGGTGAATTGGTGTTGTTTTTCTATGAGAGAGGGTAGGTGGTCTACGAAGGCTGGTAGGTGGTCACTTAGGGGGTCTGGTATTATACCAGCATTTGTGGTATGGTTGAGGTGGGTTGTTAATATCCAATCTATGATGGTACCGGAGGTACCATCTTTATTTGGCCTGGTTGGAAGGTTTATAAGTTGGGTGAAATTATATAGGTTGATTGAATGAGATGGGGTATCAGAGTGAAAAGAGTCCCAGTTAATATTCATGTCGCCGAGGATATAGGTTTCATTGTTGATGTTGGAGCTAAACCAAGAGAGGATATCTTCTAGTGTTTTGGTATTGTCTCCAGATGGGATGTAGATGGAACAGATGCAAATGGATTTGAAGTTGTTAAGTTTTAAAAAGCCTGCAGTCATTTCAGCATTGACAAAGGTTGGGATGGGGTTGGTGTATGGAGTAAAGGTAAGAGTGGAGGGGTAGATAATAGCTACACCACCTGCTTTTCTTTGAGGTCTATCATTACGTAAGGTGTGGTAGCCTGGGGGGAGGATTTTGTTGCCTTTGATGAAGGGTTTAAGCCGGGTCTCGGAGATTGTGGTTATATCAGGTTGGTTGTGAGAGAGCCAGGCGTGAAGGATGGGAATTTTATTTTGGTGGCTTTGTGCATTAAGGGTGGTGAGGCAGATAGATTTGGGGTTTGTATGTTTGATTTGGGTGGGTAATGCTGGGGTTTGGACCTGGGTTAGGGTGGATGTCGCTGGGCAGGAATGAAATTCCCAAAAAAGAAGACAATCAGTGAAGATGGCTCCTGTAGGTGGGAAGGTGCAGCTGGGCAGGAAGGTGAGTGAAAGATTCTGAGACAAACAGGGGAAGTAGGCTGGGGGAACATAGTTTTACAGAAGAAGTTACAGCTGTACTGTATAAGAGGCTATAGTAGGCTTAATAAACTAAATACGAAGTACATCAACAATAGCAAGTAATGCTGCCACCAAGTGGCGAAAATTGGAACAGTAATGTAGTTACAGAGTCGTTAAGAGTAAACGCTGGGAGGCAAGGGGGGCAGGGGGGAAGTGTGCAGGCCGCTGTAGGCTGCTACCATGCAAGCTACGCTTAAGGACAGACTTAGAATGCTCTGGCAGATATAGGGATTTAAATTTCAACATACACGCTGCAGTCGGCTCCTTGCTTAGTTTTAGGTCTGGGAGCACAACAACGCTCAGAGAGCTGTGCTGCAGATGTCCAGGGTGGAGTAAGTCTTTTAGAGGAGGGGTTCCCTTGTTTTAAAGCTTTTGGATGGGGAGAACCCCTGGGCAAACAGCAGGCTGTAGAGAGAAAAAAAGGTTAGTTTCAGCGTTAGCCGGACTGAGAGATAAATCAGAGGGGGTACATATTGGAAGGCACAACTACATAATAGGGGGACATGAGATGTAAGAGTGAAGGGTAAAATGAGGTGCAAGAGTGTAGGGGAGGAATGAATAGTTGAGGTGCAAGAGTGTGGGGGTGGGATGAATAGTGAAGGTGTAGAGGAGGTGTACAATAGGTTCAGTAAAAGAAAAGAAAGACAGTATGCAGTTTAAAACATAGTACATTCACTGTTAGCTAGCACAATCAGTTATAGCATTTGTATGTAGCAGCCATTAGCAGTAGCATCTCAGCATTAGCCAACCTCCGACTAGAATAGTGGCATTTTTTCTGTTGGTATATGCTCTTATTTGTTTGTTTAAATAAGGGAAAAGAAACATATGCCAGGAAACAGGTGAAGATTATCATGTAATCTGAAAGTAGCAGTAGATAAAAACTAAGAGGGTGGATGCATTTTATGTGAAGCACATGCTAGTAACAGTAGATAAAATCTAAGAGGCAGCATACAATAATGAGAAGCACGAGTGATTGGTGCAGCATCTAGATATCGATCTGCTGCTCATGGAGACATTGGATAAGGCAGCTGAGATTGTACCAGGGCAGGACAATTAAGTAGTTTGCGAGTACATTCCAGGCTTACAGGTCTATGCACCTTAATATCATGTGTCTCGGCTAGTCCAAAATAAGAAAAAAGTGTAATATCAGAGAACGACCATATGTAGCACAATCTAGGTTTGCATGTTTTTAAGTTATGAGCTGCGTAGAGGTGGTGAGTGAGCGTACTGTCTTAAAACTTAATGAGGGGCTGGTATAAAGCACATGTGGTTGGATATATGTATATGTATGTATATATATATATATATATATATATATATATGTATATATATATATATATATATATATATATGTGTGTGTGTGTATATATATATATATATATATATATATATATATATATATATATATATATATATATATATATATATATATATATATATATATATATATATATATATATATATATATATATATATATATATATATATATATATATATATATATATATATATATATATATATATATATATATATATATATATATATATATATATATATATATATATATATATATATATATATATATATATATATATATATATATATATATATATATATATATATATATATATATATATATATATATATATATATATATATATATATATATATATATATATATATATATATATATATATATATATATATATATATATATATATATATATATATATATATATATATATATATATATATATATATATACACAAACATATGCCCATAACATGTAGTGGAGTCATACCTCAGCACCAATAGTCACAAGCTCTTAGTGGAAGGGGATGTCATGTAAGTATTGCAGGTATAAATGTAGAATGTTGCTACAGTAACAGGGGTTGTGTTAACAGACCTGTTGTGTGGGAAGTCACTTCTGATAGTGGCATGTACACCATCAGTTACTGACAGACATTATAAGGTGGTGGTGCTGCGGTAGCATTGTCGCCTCACAGTAAGATGCTGTCCTGTTCGATTCTCAGCTAGAGCGTCTTCTGTGTGGAGACATCCGTGAATGGGCGTACCTTCGTTGAAGGTTGTACGTCAGAGCTGGCAACTCGGCACGTAAAAATCTACTGCCAGTCATTAGCGGACCGGAGTTTCGCTGTGACGACCCCTAACCGGGAAAAGCCGAAAGACACAACAACAACAACATAGTGAAGTACCGCACAAATCACAGTGGAATACAGCAGAGATATGACCAATAAACGTGGATAGTCTGATACAATCTGGTCAGTCTAGAGGTATACACAGAACTCCTTAGTGCAAGGCGTGTGGACCAAGCCTGGCAAAGTGGATGTTTACAGCCATGTAAATGGGGATATCACAAAAATACTGGAATAGATAAGCTTACACAGTTGATGCATTCACACACTCCTGTCTGTCCTAACACATATTAACCAGAGGAGCAGAAGTCCCAAGCCCACATACTTCCCACTAGTTAATGACATACATCTTTACAGCATCCCACTGCTTTATCAGAAATAGACAACAGTTATGGTGGCCAGGCAACAGTAAATCTGACAAATATCTGGACATAACATCACACTAGGTAAATACACTGAGCTGCTAGGCATGTCACAAAGCACTGTGTAAACTACAGGCAGACTGCCACAACACTGACCCAAGTTTTCTATGGGGGGAATACATATCTACTTGCAAATAATAGCAGGCACTACAGGCATGTAACAGCATGGAGTAACAGACACCAGTGTGAAAGTGCATACCCACAACGAATCTGAACACAGTTACAGTCACATTATGGTGAGCCTAATTAATATTACAGTATATGGACTGTGTGAACAAAACCACCCTCATATGTGCCACTCACACAGTAACCCTACATATACTGGGCCAATACACAGTATAGTCTGATGCCTGACTGTGGTATGGGACATGTGTCAGTCTGGCCCTACAAACATGTACGCTGATAGGGTACCATAAACTAGAGCAGCATGCAACATCAGATAGAACAGGACCAAGAACAATGACATCTACCACAGTCTGTACACAGGCCAAGTAACATATTCACAATACAGTCTCTGTCAACAATCACCATAAGTACACAGACCTCACTACTGTACACACTACAACAGAATGTCTAGGTTTTGTCCTCAAATATAATGCCTACTATACATAACATGTCTAGCAGTCTGATATCTCACTGGCCTGTTATCAGGTATGATATCAGTAAATAATGATGTACTGTACATATGCACCTCTTACTGCATGACATATGGACAAAGGGTGACAGACTTGGGGGATGGAAGCACAAACACAGGGCCAATATTGACATATTGCTGTGACATGAAGTGCTTAGTTATAGGAGTGTATTTCCATGCAATTGGCTGTAGGAATGATACCACAGCTGTTCCACATGCAATTAGCAAGTGGGGGACTGCAATTCATGCACAGGCCATCAGCTGATTATGAGCATTACTTACAAAACTCAAGCTGCTGCCTATGCAAAACAGATGTACTTTTCCACATCCACCAGAGAGGGAGAGAGAGACAGAGACAAAGTAAGAAAGGAAGGGAGTAAGAGCCAAGTGTGTTTGTGTATGATCCGTGGGTGGAGAGTGGTATCTGGGTATTATAACGGTTGCCTATATTGTTTACTAATCCATACTGTCACATAGTAATTGCACATGGCTGTACACATTTATGGCTGAGGATTGTCTACAACAACCTCTACAGTGTTTGAAAACTGTTGACCTTGTAATGTGGACAATGGGACATATAGGTCCTCAATATAATGATGTAGCAAAATCCACACTGCAATGGATCCTGTCATTAGACAATCACTCCAACACCCACACAGGATACTGATGACACACACACAAACACACACCTACCAGTATGAGTTTCAACCCCCTACCTGACTATGTATTGCTATTACAGTGTTATGCAGTTATTGCATGCACCACGGAGCTTACATGTTGGAGAGTTGTCCAAAGGTATCTTTGAAGGTGAGTGACATCAGCAACAGTGCTAAAGGAGGGATAAGGGAAATGTAGTGCATGTGAATGTCCACAAAAGCAGGTGTCAGCAAAGACACACACCCACACTCTCTCTGGGAAACACACACATTATCACAGTTGGCAGGATCAGGATTAGAACTCCTACCAAACTAGTTTGCTACACTACAGTATTACGCAGTTATCACAAGCACCACAGAGCTTATATGGCTGATACATGGCCAACGGGTTATTTCAAGGTGAATGACAGCAGGAGTGCTAAAATAGGGCAATGGGAGGTGTAGTGATTGTGAATGGCTTCAAAATCATTAATCTGCACACACACACACTTGCCAGTACTGAGATGCACAGGTTCATTGCTTCACAGGTGTGTAGTAGGTAAATGGGCCTGAAGGCTGTACAAGGCTAGACAAAGGGAGTACCTTGGGATCAGGCCACATGACAATGGTCTGCAGTGTGGCTCAGGGGTGTAGTCCCTGGAGTGGTCCCCACAGGTGGGTATTGTATTCACCATCTACTCATCTGGGTTACTATTGTGGGTGGCCAGTGATGTGCACTGCTTCCCATGTATGTGATCTATATTCCATAACATGGACTGTGTCTGGGTTGTGCACATGTCCCACACGCATGCTCTTTGATGTGTGGAAGTGTACTTGAGGTCTCTGGGGCATGTTGTGTGTAGATTGTTATCTTCTGATATAGCATGCCTGACCTCATTTGGGGAGACCAGGCTATGGAACTGAGGTCGTGCTTGCACCTACATTGACAGCATGATACAGGTATTCATTGGAGTTAGTGGCATCTGTCCATACAGGGCATGTGTATAAGGCATGGTATTCCCTTTGTGGGTTACATTTGCAGACTCTACAGTTGTTGCAGGCATCCAGTGGGGAAAAGGACCACTGTAAGCATTTATATGCTTGCTGTAGGGATGGAACAGGGTGCCATGTCCTTTTACTTGCTGGATAACACACAGTCAGGAGATGTAATACATTACAGTATTTTTGTTGTCAGTGGCACTGTTGTGGTCAACAGGCATGTAGTCCACTGCAATCACACCGTGGTTACTATCTGTGAGGCAATATGCAGGGAACTATCAATATAGTGGCTGTTGCCTAGCCAAGTGTGTTTGTGTATGAGACATGGGTGGAGAGTGTTCTCTGAGTAATACAAGGGTTGCCTATATTGTTCACCAATCCATAATGTCACATGTATGACTATGGATTGTCTACACCAGCCTCTATGGTGTTTCACATCTGTTGTCCTTGTATGGTGGACCTTGTGACATATACTAGGTCCTCAATATAATAATTTAGCAAAACCCATTCCACAATGCATCCTATTATTACACATTCACAGCAACTTCCACACAGTACTGACATTCAACCCCCTACCTAGCTATGTATTGCTACTACAGTGTACTGCATTTATCGCATGTGCCACAGAGCTTATAGGATGGATGTTGTCCTAAGGTACTTCTAAGGTGGGGAACATCACCAGCCCTTGTAAATACTGGCATTGGGTGATGTAGTGGGTGAGAGATCACAAAAATAATTTTACCATCAACACACATTTACATTTGCCAGGGATGAGGTTCAAATATCAAACAATCTTTACGGACCATTATGTTATGCATTTACCACAGGCACAACTGACCTGACATGGGTTAGATTTGGCAACCGGTACTTCTAAGGTGGATGATATCTGCAGGACTGCTAAAGCCAGGCTCTGAGATGTGTACTGGGTGTAAATGGGGACAAAATCTTTGAGGTACACACATACATATGGACACACACAAACACTTGCTACAGATGAGATTCAAACCCATACCTGTGTAGTTAGTGCTACTACATTGTTCCACATTTATGGCACACATCACAGAGCTTATAGGGATAGACCTTGTCCACAGGGGTATTTCAAGGTGACTGACATCAGCAGGCTTGCTAAAGTAGGGCAATGGGAGGTGTAGTGACAGTGAATGGCCTCAAAATCATTAATCTCTATACACACACAAAGTTTCATAGTTGTCATGTCTGGGATTCAAACTCCTACCTAACTAGTATGTTACACTATAGTATTACACAATTATCAAGCGTGCCATGGAGCTTATAGGGCTGGCCCTTCTCCAAAGGGGTATTTCAAGGTGAATGACATCAGCAGGCTTGCTAAAGTAGGGCAATGGGAGGTGTAGTGACTGTGAATGGCCTGAAAATCATTAATCTCCACACACACACACACACACACACACACACACACACACACACACACACACACACACACACACACACACACACACACACACACACCTTCACAATTGCCATGTCTGGGATTAGAACTTTTACCTAACTAGTATGTTACACTATAGCATTACACAGTTATCGCATGCGCCATGGAGCTTATAGGGCTAGCCTTTATCCAAAGGGGTATTTCAAGGTGACTGACATCAGCAGGCTTGCTAAAGTAAGCCAATGGGAGGTGTAGTGACTATGAATGCCCTCAAAATCATTAATCTCTACACACACAGAGTTTCACAGTTATGTCTGGGATTAGAACTTCTACTTAACTAGTATGTTGCACTACAGCATTACACAGTTATCGCATGTGCCACGGAGGTTATAGGGCTTGCCCTTGACCAAAGGGGTATTTCAAAGTGACTGACATCAGCAGGCTTGCTAAAGTAGGGCAATGAGAGGTGTAGTGACTGTGAATGGCCTCAAAATTCTTAATCTCTACACACACACACAGAGTTTCACAGTTGCCATGTCTGGAATTAGAACTTTTACTTAACTAGGGGGTTGGCATAATGGTTAAGGTGTTTACCTTGCAAACACAAGGTGCAGGGTTTGATTCTCACATGGGGTAGTAGGCTAGGCTTAAAATGACCCACAAGGGCAGTTAGCCTAGTAATAATCTATGAACCTATGAACCTAGTATGTTACACTATAGCATTACACAGTTATCACATGCACCATGGAACTTATAGGGCTGGCCCTTGTCCAAAGGGGTATTTCAAGGTGACTGATATCAGCAGGCTTGCTAAAGTAGGGCAATGGGAGGTGTAGTGACTGTGAATGGCCTCAAAATCATTAATCTGTATACACACACACACACACACACACACACACACACACACACACACACACACACACACACACACACACACACACACACTTTCACAGTTACCATGTCTAGGATTAGAGCCCCTACCTAACTAGTATATTATACTATAGCATTACACAGTTATTGCAAGTGCCATGGAGATTATAGGGCTGAGAATTGGCCAGAGGGTTATTTCAAGGTGAGTGACATCAGCATGAGTGCTAACATGAGCAATGAGAAGTGCAGTGTGTCTGAATGGGCCATAAAGCATTCCTCTGGAAACACACACACACCTTACATTTGACAGGATAGGGTATACAAATGTTAGATGAATACTGATTTGTAATATCATGTTACACAGTTATCACAAGCACCACAGACACTCTAGGGCTGAGGGCTACCAAAAGCAAATGTCTACCATGATTGACATTGGCACATAATGTGATATTGGCTAATTGGATATGTGGTGGGTGGGACAGGCCTCATGATGGCTATCTCTCTGTCACTGTCTGCCTCTCTCTTCCTCACATTGCTGTGTGTGTATGTTTGACCCATTATAGTGTATTGGCCTTGGATATGTGTGAGTATTCCTATCCAATGTGTGTGCAAAGCATGACTGGTGTGCAATGTGGTGTGTGTGCACAGACATCTGCAACTGACAGATATGTATAGTCCACTGCTGTTGTCAGACATGGGCTTCATTTCTCTAAGTGTTGGAGCATGCTCAGTATGATCTTCTATATTGAGTATGTGAATCCATTCCAGGTAGGTTGTACTCCAGTGCAGGATTTTGTGTTCTACATCTACAGCTAGCAACTGGTTCCTGCAGGATATCTGTAGATAGGTTGACAATATGGTGTCACAATGGACGAAAGATAGTGGGATACTGTAACTATTGTGTCTGCGCTGCCTTTGTTACATGGTTGGTGTTAGCAGAGATATTCAGACAAATGCAATGTTTTACACTGTGATGTATTATGTCATCAACTACTGACAGATATACTTATTTGCTCATAGTTATTTCCTGGGAAATACAAGATGAATGAAGCTGTGTCAAGTATTGTGGTCTGCAGCCTACATATTTATTCACACTCATGCCATTCTGCAGGGGTAGCTGCAGACACTTGCTGATGGGTCTGTGTAAATGGTCCAGCACCTTGGTACTGTGGTGGCTGAGGATACCCTGCTTTTACATCTATCATGGCCATATCCTGCTGTGGCCATACCTCTCAGCTGCACAGATTCACCCAGGTTACCCAGAGGCAGGGCTCATATATATGGTCAGTTCCCCTTTACATTGTGGTTTACGAGCAAGCTTGTACTCGCGCATTACTGGGTTTGCAGGCAGGGGTAGTATGGGCACACATCAGAGTTTCAGAGTTCACACACTCCATGGCATCCATGCTTCTACACCCCCCCACTCTGTTATTCTATCCTCTTCATAACATTATGTGAGTGATATCTCAGAAGTATCCCTATAGTTGTCCCTTCATCCCAGTGGTATTTAGGGGTTGGTCCACAGTACATCCAGTAGGACATGGTGGGCATGCTACTGGGATTTGTCAACATGGCCTTGCATTTGTGTTCTGTGGACTGTGTTATGTTGTTGGAACCCCATGAGACAACATACACTGGCAGTACGGGTGAGGCACATGCCTTTGACAGAGGACTGTAGGGCACTTGGTAGTGATGCATGCCATCTGTAGCAGGCCAGTGCATTCTGTCACTCCTACAGTCCCAGGCTGTGAGCCACTGGATTCCCCTGGGGTGACAGGGTAAGTGTGCGAGGTGTTAATGGCCATAGTTCCTGTCCATATAAATCCATTGTTCTGGATGCTGGCAGGGTGCTGCTTACATCTAGGGACACACCTGTATGGGACACCTCTTCAACATGCTGTATTCTGTGGGTATTCCCATACAGAAGTGGGGGTCATACTGTACTCATTCCCAACAGCAGGGATATAACCTGTGATAAACCTGTGGCTGATGGTAGGGTGAGCTGAGTGCATGTGTGATATGGAAGTTTCTTGCAGATGACTCACATATATACCTGGGACATTCCCCTTATGCTGCCTTGTGCAGGGAAATAGGCAGTCTCTCATTACTTCATAACTATGCCTTTTGTGGTCTGCCAGTGATTGGCCAGACTACATCAGTATTCCATACTACACAGACAACTAATGTGCTAACTTATATGTACAATTCCAAAAGTGTGTGCAGCTGACAGTTACATTTCATGTACTCTGTCTAGGGTACTTCCACCTGTGTACTGTGTGTATGTCTGTGCCCACATTTATGGCATGTCCATCTTTCAGATGGACACAAATACTGACATATGAACGATGAATAAGGATGACTGCTGAATTGTGTCTTGCTAGGATGCATTGTGGTTGGCACTGCAGTTGTCAGAACATGGCCCTGTCACTGACAGTACTGGCTAAAGGCCACCAGGACACAAACCTCCATGCCTACATGCTGACCACTTCCACACAATATACAACACACAACAACCTAATACACAGAGTCCTGCATATTGTACACATGCAACAATCTATCCTGTAAATTGGGCCAGCTCAGGTAATCTGTGCTCCACTGTTATTAAACCCACACGTATATGTTACTGCATTTCTACATAGGATTGTGGGGGCGGGCGGGCACACACAACTGACAACTGTAAACATTTGCTATGACTGTACTGGTATTTCAGGTACTCTGGTGGCTTCCATTTAATTTTGTATTCTGACCTATCATGCAGGCTAGAAGCATACCAGTAGAGTACCAACCTATGACCCTATGAACCTAAGTACAGATCTTAGGTTTTATTGACCTACATTTCAGTTTCAGACTTCTTACCCTTCAAAACTAACATACAACTACCTGACCTGTTGTAGTCTGTCTGTGTAGGTCGGGGGGGGGGGGGTTGTTCGTAATTGCCATTAATTGGAGGCTTTAGCACAGTCTTTCTTTATGGTAATCTACACCTGTCCTGCTGGCTGATGCTGTTGTTGGGTATGTGAGCTTCACTGACATGCATGTGTGTGTCCTATGGACACACATTTGGGCCACCACATATACTGCAGTGGGATTTGTCTCCTCGTCTAGTACTGCCTACTTTGTTGACACCAGTATTTGTTATGGATTTCATTTTGCCCATATAGGTGTCCACAATCTGCTGCCATCCCATTCAGCCACCCAATTCCCTTGCATGCTCACATCCATACCATAGATACAACTAGTAGAACATACTACTCCATTCAGCAATTGATAGGAAGAGTGACTTACCTAGTGGCTGTGCCAGTTTTTGGGATGGTGCTGGAGGGCTGACTATGTCTGATGCACATAGTACACTCCCTATACATGGTAAAGCACAGGTAGTGTCATGTTTGGCATCCCTTTTACTGTATGTGTGAGACAGGGAGAGGTGTCATTTCCTGGGTTCCTACCATGTCAGTGTATGTGCTATGCCTTGCCTCTTTGCCAAAGCCTGGGCATACTGGGCACACCTCCTTCTGCCTACATGGGCTGGCTCAGGTTGTTCCTCCTCTGAGTCACTCTGTGCCTGTGCTGGCCTTGGCAATGGTGGGGGCTGTGGGGCCTGCCCCATGCTGTTCCTGCTGCAGCTGTTTCCACAGGATCATATTGTGTAACATGGCACATACAATGAAAATTTGTGTACATGTAGCTGGAGAGTACTGCAAGGCTTCACCGGATATGTCCAGGCACCAGAACCGTGACTTTAGCATCCCAAAAACATGCTCTGTTATGATTGTGGTTTGTGCGTGTGCCTCATTATGGAGTTCTTGTTCAGGTGTGTGTGCATTTCTGATGGGTATCATCAGCCACGGCTCCAGTGCGTAACCAGCATCACCCACTAGGTGACCATATGGGATGTCCCCACTGGAAAATCTCTGGTACAGCTGTGTCATATGCCAGATGTGGGAGTCGTGATAGCTTCCAGGGCTGCCAGCACACACATTCATTATAATGCCCTGGGCATCGCACACAACCTGGCAGTTGATGGAGGGGAAGCCCTTGCAGTTTATGTAGACCCTATCCCAGTCACTGGGTGGTGCTTTGATGTGTATGTGCGTGCAGTCTACAGCACCCACTACCTCAAAGTATTCTGCTATTTGGTGGAAGAGACGCTGGTCAATGCCTCATGGGTGTTGAGGAAATGTATGTGCTCACTGGCATGTGCTGACATGGCATCCAGGAACTGGTGGAGTACCCTGGATGCTGATACCTGTCAGATCCCCATGATATCCACAGTTGGCCTTTGGAAGATACCTGTGGCCAGTATTCTTAAGCCTACACATACCTTGGTATGCACTGGGATGGGTTCCCCTCTGTTGCTTCTGTGTGTGAGGTGTGGCCGGCAGAGCTCAACAATTTGCTGTAGGATATATCTGTCCTCCCTATAATGCTCCACTATCTCCAGCTAGTGTAGCCCCTGGTAGATTACCCTGGGTCTATACACTCTTCTTCTCCTCACTGTGGGTTGGTCATCAGCATTTTCATCCTCACCACCCTCAGCCTCTTCCACATATTGATGTATGACAGCGACAGCAGCCCCTATCATTTTGTTAGTTTTGTCAGGTAAAATTTCCCTGTCTGTGTACACCGGTGGTGTAGAGTTTGTGGGAAAAAACAGAGTGAATGGTGTTTGCATAGTTTATAGTAGTGTGCTGGGCTGCTACCTGTGTAATTGGCTGATTCTGATGCATTTCACCTACCAGCTATGCTAGTTCTTCTTGATTGCCTTCCTACTGCTGTTTTCCCTTCCCATTGCCTTCCTGTTTAAGCCCAGAGGTGTGCTGTGCATACCCAGTGCTCAGATGTGAACAGAGCTGCTATTTCCTATATATTTTTTTTGTTTGTTTAAAACCTGGTGCACGGTGCGCACTCCCATTTAAGCAATGTAAACACTGCTAGGCAGCCTCAGACACACACCCCTTTCCTTAGCTGTGCTTAGCTAAGGGTAAACATGGGCCACAGAGCTCCAATAAGCTTACAGCATGCATGACACTCCCCCTTATGAGGTCATCTACATCTTACGCTTATACCATGGTGTTGCTGCACCTACATGGTTGGGTGCTAGCTAACAGTGAGGGGAAATCTGTGATTCAGTATCAATCCCCTCATTTGCATAAAACTCACTACTAATGCATGGTTACAAAACTGACACTCAGCCTTCACCCTTAGCAATCACTATTCCATGGTATTGTCTCATGCATGACATTGACTGTTATGGAAGAATGCTTATTTTGGTTTAAAAGCTTATTTCCAACTTTTTTTTTTATTTTCAGGCTGATTGTGTTTGCGCACCGCTGCCTTATGCTTAAACGGCTGAAATCGGCCAAAAAAAATAAAAGTTATTTTTTATAATTTTGCAACTATTTACCATGCCAATGGCCATATATATGGCCATTGGCATGCCTACTACATTGAATACATGTTTTCTTTGGAGCTGTCATGGCTCCGTTTTGTAATTTGTAGAAATGTATTTGGTTAGTAGCCAAATACTTTTCTGCAGGTTACACTATTCCTGCACAGATGTGTGCTTGCTTCTTGCATCACTAATTCACCTCATTTGCATGGTTTTCACATGCAAACAGGCTAATTAGCATATAGGAGCTGTGTCCGTGCAGGAATAGTGTAGGAGCGCTCGTGCACATCCGGGAGCTTGTTCCTGGATCGCTCGTCAGCCATATTGCCTACAGCAGCTCTTGCACTATTCCTGCACTTCGTGCAGAGCTTGCTGAATCCTGGAGAATAACTTTCATGCAATACTTATTTTTTCTGTATTTGATTATCACAGTAAAATATCTTTTACATCCTGCAACTGAATTTCTGTAATTAACAAAACGGTATAACATCAGCACTAAGTAAAGGTTCACATTGTATTCAGGCAGTGGTAAAAGAAAATAAACATAGAATAAAACTGTCAGGTCAGAAATTTACAACTTAAATGGCTTTCAACCATCATCTGGAACTCATTGCATTAAAACCAAACTGGTCATTGCTATATTCAGTTTGCATACCAACTCATATGGAAACAAAACCTGATTAAATATGAATGTTTTAAAATTTCGCTGCACATAGAACCTGTGAAAAAAGGATATTAAAATCCCTTTCCATGCAAAACTTTCTTCTTCTCCTCCTTTTTTCTCCATTGTTTCAGAATGCAGTGTATCTGTGTCTGTCCAGAGTTTAATGATTTATAGCTGAAAATAACTGGAAAGTTCTCTCCTTCTGCTTTCTACAGCAAACAGAATGCAATCTATCTCTTGCAAAAAGAAATGTAGAATGGATTATTTTCTTTTTAAACTGTCTAGACACAGTTCAGTCTTTATCTGGGAGTAGAATCACTGAAAAACATTGCCAGGCAGAATACTGTCTTCTGTTTTAAACTACAACATATTTTCTTCATTGTGCAACACAGAACTACAAAGTCATGTAATTAACTTGTACATCATCTAATACTTAGAGACTTTTAACCAGTTTATGGCTAAACTCCATACTACAAAAAAGTCAAATTTCAAATGTTATTGCCTCCTGTCTTTAACATGACAGCTTCCAATAATCATCAGTCTGTTTTTACCTTACTCATTCCTGTTTACATGACAAAAATTACCTTGCATACCTTTTCTCTCTCTCTCTTTCTTCCTGCTGTCTAGCAGAGATTATTTTACCATTTACTGTACTAGATCATACAGCATGGCATTAATGTTCTCTAAGACTGAAAATCATTCATTATTAGCTTCTTATTTCCAGGCTAAACTCTCTGGGAGAACTCAAATAGATTCACAGCCCATGCATCTTATAATGAAATACTTAAGTTGATACCTGTACTGCAGTTTCATTTTCTTCGTGATGCATTTTTTCATGATTTGATGTTCTTCTGCCCTAACTCCCCCTCCCCCGTCTTCATTCACTGAACATGCTTCAGGGTCTATTAATTTTGGCTAATTTGAAGAGCTGGGATTCCCAGTTTTTCTTTCTTTCATTGTGCCTGCTTTTTCTAGCCCTCTTCAGTTGTCTGAATTATAAATGTTATGGGCAGATGAAATAACATGCTAGGCTCTTTTATTAAAACTGGCTTTGCACACCGATGTTAAGAGGGTCCTTATTAACGTGTGTCTTCATTAAATCACCTGAGAGACAAAACAGTTAAAGGCGAGACATTTATTATTCGGAACAACTTTGCAGCATCTCACATGATCTAAACTAGACTAACAAACCTGGCAAAACTACACTCTAATTACATGGACAAGGTATTTTATGAAATTCCATCCAATCATAATTCACATCACTGATTGACAACAGAAACATGCAATTATTATTCAGAGACAATTGATACTTGTTAAATCTCAGAACATTCTCATCACTGACTTGGTACTGATGACTGCATTAGTTCAGTACACAAACAAGGCTGTATTCATTATAGAACAGGTAGCAAGACAAGGTCATACTATAAATATTCCTTTGTTTCATAACAAAGCAGCAGCTTTACCTAGCTTATAGCAGAGAGATGCTGTACTCATGTCTTTCAGAATACAAATGTTTCTGATCTGAAATATGGAAATCCATTTTGTCAGCTGTAATTTCTGAAATAATTCAGCAAGATAAAAATCCATTTTGATACTTATATGTTAATATTTCAATATGGACCTAACATGCCCCAACTATACAAATGAAGACTGTCCGCTACACAGTCCTCTGGTCTGTATGGGTAAGGTAATGTCTCATGCACAGCTTATCTAGTAACAGTGCATTGTATCCATAGCATGGGTATCTTAATGCATGCATTAGTTTTATTCGGGTCTGTATAAGAACACTGAACATTCAAAATTTCGAGTGTTCTAATATCGACCCTGTTTCAGCGAACACTGAAAATATCGAAGAAGCAGAAAACCAAATTTTTTCCTAGAGAAAGAATTCAGTTGTCCGTTTCTGTTGCTTCGGTATTTTCAGTGTTGTGGTGGAAAGTTATGGGTCGGGTTCAGGTAAGTGTGTGATTGTGTAGATGTGAGGGTTAGGTGTGTTAGGGTTAGGGCGCAGGTCAGGTAAGTGTGCAATTGTGTGGACGTGAGGGTTAAGGTGGGGTAGGTGAGTTAGGGTTAGGGCACGGGTGAGGTGACTGTGCGATAGTGATGGATCTTAGGGTGTGCTTGTGTTGTGTGTATGTGTTTTGGGACAGCAAATTTTTTCCCTAGGAAACAATTCACTGTTCTGTATGTTTCATGTTTTATATTTTCGATTCATAGGGTTTGATATAAAAACACTCGAAATTTTGAAAGTTTGGCGTTCTAATATAGACCCTTTTATTCTATATTGCCCTTTTCATGGCCCATGACTTTGGACCAGATATTGCCATCTCACCAGTGACACCCTGTACTGTGCACCATCTTTGCTTCACATGGGGTAATGCTATAGCCACTTCCTTTGACAACTGTCCAATGGACTCCTCCTTTGCTGCTCTAACAGATCTGCTGGTGAGTAGTGTGATATTCCCAGATTGTATCTGCTTGCTTAGTACTACATTGTATATCATGGCACAGTCCGCTAAAAAGCTTGCTGCAGGTTTTTGCTGCATACTGTCTTGTGCCACTAGATGTATACAGGCAATGGAACTGAGCCTTCATGAGCCTGAACACATGTTTGAGGATGTTTCATTTCAGGGACAATATGGTGTTGTATACCATCTCTACCATGGTCTGTTACAGACTTAGCTCATCAATCATGGTTCCAAGGCATATCCTGTGCCATCTGGTTAATGTTATGTGTATTGGGATGGGCATTTTGCCCATTACTCTAGATTACTTGTGTTGATGGCAGATGTCTACTAACTCTAGCATGATGTCTATGTCCACAAGTAGCAGTCAACAATATCATAATCATGAAGTTGAGGATATGCCAGCCACTAGTAAACCTTCTGCAACATAGTGGGCAGTGGTGTACAACATCACTGACACTGACTGAAAGGGTGGCCATTAATATATGCAGCTCTGGACATACAGTGTTACTCCATTGTCATAATGCAATTGAAGCTCCTTCACACTATTAAACTCTACCATTCAAAACTGTTGATCAGTACAGTTCAATGTACTAACTTTATAAGTTTATGAATCATTCACCAGGTTTTGACTTTGCTGTTTGTATGCATGAAAGTTCTCATTTGCATTGTGACACCCATTTTCATACTGTACGTACTGTACTGTTTCCCTGGGAAGGGAACACATTCCTGCAAGGTGTGTTTTTGTGTATTTCTGCATTTCCTTCTTCCTGTACTTCACCACTCAACGTACAGTTTCATTTAATGCTGTAAGCTACCTATTTGTGATATCCACCTTTTTTGAGTAGACTCTTCAGGACTGAGAAACCATATTAATATGCTTACAAAGAAATATTTACAGACATTTGTTTTCATGCAGGGTACATTTAACTGCTGTACAAGTAGTAGCAGGCAATGTTTTATAATATATGTGTGTAATTTCTAATGGATTCACTATCATTCTGACTGACAAAAACAATAGTGTAGTATACTGCAGTAGGAAGATATTTTTGTTTCAGTTAACTAGTTTTATAAAACAGTTCCTAGCAAATAGCTATACCACAATTCTTTATTGAATTTTTGTATTCTTGTAAAAAAGAGATGAAGTAAGAGTATGCTGTGTTACAAACAAGGGAACATATAAAAGTTGCCCAGCTATGAAACAAAATGGCTGTCCAGTCCATTCCAAATGACAATGACATTGATGAAGAAGGTCTCACAATTTCTCTCCAGTTTTCTTAAACATTCTTTGCAATTTCAGCAGTTTATTTTCTAGTGGCATTGGTAATTATTTGTGAACATACCTGCAACTAGTAACTTTGCAGGAGTTACCAGAAAAAGCATAACATTGATTTTAAACACGAGAGAATTTCTAAAAATTATGAAGGGTTGAAAAACATCACAATATACGCATTATGATCAGAAGTGATAGTATTTCTGTAAGAAGTTTATAGTTAAATGTTAAGACGCACGAAAGGAAGGAGAAAAACTCCAATTACAAAAAAGAGGTGTGTATAAAAGGATATAAATGGAAAGTTCAGGTGGCGCAGTGGTGCAGCAGCTAATGCTGTCACCTCAAAGCAACAGGTTCACTGGTTCAATTCTTGGCTGGAGTGCCTTCTGTGCAGAGTCTGCATTTATTTGGGTTTCATCTGGGTACTCCAGTTTCCTCCCACATTCCAAAGACATGCGTCTGGAGTGTTTCTCCCCAGGCATCCGCTGAAAATAGGCTCTGTACTAGTTGGACTTTCCAGGTCAACAAATCTTAAATAAAATACAGTTCCTTATAGAAGAATGAGAAGTAATTGCACACTGTAGTCAATGAATAGTTTACTGTCGCTTTTAAATATATTTGAGACAGGTACATTGATATTCCTTGACCTGGGGTGGAATGAAGTAAGTGTGATAACTGGTGGAAATTTTAAAGTGACATGCCACTGATCTACCAGTGTGTGGCTCAAGAATGAGTTACTGGGTTAGGAGATGGGTAGATGAATGTGCCACTTCAAACATTAAGTAAGAAGTGGAGGAATACCCCACTATATACACTAAGTAAAAAGTAGAGGAATGACCCAATACATACACTAAGTAAGAAGTGAAAGAATGACCCACACGTACACTAAGTAAGAAGTGGAGGAATGAGTCACTACATACACTAAGTAAGAAGTGGAGGAATGACCCACTACATACATTAAGTAAGAAGTGAAGTAATATACTTCTACATATACTATGTAACAAGTTACTTTTCAGAAAGACGGCTTCAGAATGAGCACTAATTAACAACTAATTAGGCACCTTCATCACTCCTTGCCCTGTGAGCCACTGCCTTCAGTAACTTGATATAGCTATAATGGGTTCCACTATGGTTCATTGAGTAACATCCAGATAAATCTACCACAAGTTATAGCTTCATCTGGACAAAGAAAAAGGGGGAGCACACCTCACAACTTCTTAGGGCAAAAAAGCCTGACAAAGCTTAAAACAATGTGGGGACAAGGGTCCCAAAACAGGGGCAGAATTTAAATATTTCTCTTATAAACTTGGAACATTGCCAAAATAATAGGATTTGTGTAAGGAGGCATTTTCTGATGGTTATGAAGTTTGAAACTCAAATGTATGTCATTATTTAGTTACTTCATTCATTTGTGGTTTACCTGAAGACTGCTAATTTTATGAGGAACAGACCAAAAATTATGAGGTAAAAACCTGGACAATCTGTGAAAATCTGGACAGTTGAGAGGTATGGAAGGAGACCTCTACACTCCTGTTATTATAAATATCACACTATGGTTGCACAACGATGGCAAAAGGAAAACATTTAAAATACAGCAAATAGAAATAACAATGACAATGATTTCCCATGACAAACACCAACTGACAAGCTGTAGCTCCTCCAGTTGTGATGAGTGAGTTGCAGTGTTATCCACTGGTAACCTGCTCACTAGTAGAACAACCACTGTGATATCAGGAGGGGATGTTGGTGGATAGTCAGTCATAGTATATTTTGTAAGACAGCTATAGTAATGCATTACTGGTGCTCACAAGCACTACGCACACAAACATTGATTGGTGCGTCAGAAATCTTGGTATTTATTGCTACAGTGCAAGTTGCTCTCCACCTTAGCATTTCTTAAGTGTTTTTGGGATAATGTGTTATACCAGTGGAGGACACTAAGCATAAACAGACTACAATGTTTTGAAGGCTGCTTATGCTCAGTTCTCAGCCTAGCACATTTCTCTGAATTGGAATCTGCCACTGTAACCTGTGCTTAGTTGCAATTGCCCCTTGCAGTACTGCACTAGTTTTCTAAATCACTTCCTGAGTATGGTTACAGCAAGATACTGGAAATACTCTCATTCAGATCTTTTCTTGGCCATCTGTATGCCATTGATTTTATGTACTGATCTTTTAACCTTACACGCATTTCACATGCTCCGAAGTACTGAGTTATAACCATACTCAGTACTAAATTTTGTTCTTACAGTTGCAGTTTATTTTACATTAAATATCTTCACTGTCATTCAAGCTGCCATTTCACATATTCCACTTAATGTTATGGTGCTATATCAGTTTGAAGTCAGTGCGTATTTACTGTTCCTTTTTTTAGAAAAAAAAATTTGTTAAAACAAAATAATTTATTTTACAGCAGCCAAGAGTAATTTATTCCTGTTTTCTGCACTCCCTTCTGTGACTGTACTATGTAACACAAAATCATGGTTTCTGTTAAATACAGTCTAAGATATCCACTAGTCTGCATTAAGTAACATTTTCACAATTTAATAATGGGCTTCACAGAAAAAACAATAGAATGCCACAGCTAAACTGGAATGTGTAATGTGGATAAACAGCAGCATGAACATAAGACGTAAAAGAATAACACAAATGCAAATCAGCTTACATTTTTCAAACAGTCAGTATAGTTTCATTCCAAACACTGGCAGATCCACCTAGATTGTGTTAACTGGAGGAAATATTTCTAAGCTAAGTGACTCCCACTGAAGAAATGTTACTCAGAGTGTTATATGGGTTATCTAATACAACCTCTTACTGAAAGAAACAATATGTCTTGTTTTGATTAATAGTTTTATTAATAATATAACTGTTTAACTGAGTAATTTGGTGCATGAAAAGATTAGCTCCCCAGAGTATAAAAAGAAAAAGTTATTTAAGGTATATCTTGAGAGTGGAGAATGTCCACAAGACCTATATGAGTATATCCATTATTACATCAGTTTTCCATAAGTCATCTGTCTGGCATTGATTAAGACTAGAAACTGAAAATACCACAGGAATATTTTTTCCCTATGTAAGTACTAGGCTAACTGCCGTATTAGGTCATTTTTAACCTAGCCAATTTATATTTTAAATGTGAGAGTCAAAATCTGTAAAGTAAACACCTTAACTATTATGCCAACCTCCATATCCTGTTTTTATGAGGGCAACAGAGAGTTTCATTTAAAATGAGCTGCTAGCTTGGAGAGACTTTTAATATATGCAGTGTGAACATGAGAAAAATAATATTTCATGACAGCCATTTTTGAATCATAAACAGTAATTATCTGTGAAAGGGCAGTACCTTATTTATTTTAACATTTTATTCACAATTAGTTAATGATGAACAGTCTAATAAATCTAAGCATGTGTACCTTTGTTACTAAAGTTGCTAGCTTAGCATTTTGCAGTCAGATTACCTTTATCAGCTGACAAAGAAAACCGTAAGTATTTTAGCACTTGCCTAGAATAGTTCTACTACAATTACCAACCCATCATACTTAACATTTAGATATTTTATGTTGGCAATGTATCATACGGTGCTTATATAAATGTAGTTTATATGTAAAAGATGTCAGATGGTACACATACCTTGTAGTCTCTCTGTTCATATGTGCTATCAACTTTAGTGCTAATTACTTTGATCACTGCATAGCTATTTTTTTTAAACTGTACTGGCTCAAACAGCAGAGGGGGTATTAAGTCTCAGAAGTTCAGAAGTTTACTGTCATTGGGAGACCTTCTTTCTTAGTTACAGAGTAACTTTACCAGAAGGCAGAGCAAATTTCAAAAGCTTACTGCAGTTGACTTTTTTTTTGAGAAAGCATGACTGTGCTGAGAGTATTTACCCATTACCCCCACACTTGGCTGGTTACATCCTGCAGGTGGGGTATGCAATCAACAAATTGTACCAACCTACTACACACTTCTATAAGCAGCTGAAGTTGGTAAGCTGCCCCACCTCCATCTTCTCACATAGGACAGACACACTGACACTCAGATGCCTGAGTCACTAAGAGATCCCAAGTTGCCCTGGAGTGTAGTTTAGGATTTATCCATGTATGCCACAGAACCGGCTATGCATTGCATCAGTGAAAAGGAATTGGCTGCTAAGCAGGATACTTCTAAGTATTACCATAGAAGGCTGTCTATGGAAACAGTTACTTACACCAGTCCTTAAAACATCTTATGCAAATGAGATACGTCTGCATGTTACCACTTCGCTCTTTGTGCATGTACCTAACTCTTTCCTTCTGTTCCTCCAAAACTGAAACAGCAGATACTGTCTGCTCATAGCCACCTCTCCAATAGCAAGCTACTCCAACATATTGAGCTGCACTGTTATACCAGTTACTGGTGGTGTAATCAAAGCCTTACACCTCTTCAAGGAGATGCAGCACCCTTGACAAAATCTTTAGCAGGCTCTGTCCTAACTTCTGGCACAGTTTTCAGATGGCCACTGCAGTTTAAAAAGGTGCTCTAAATGATTATTATTTTGTTAAGGAGAAGCAAATAGGGTATAACAACACCCTGCACCCCCAAAAGAAAGTTATTTCCATTTAGCCAGCAAAATGTTCCATGTTACCAGCTTTTTGAACACCTCTGAGGTATTGGAGGCATCTTTACACATCTCTGTTATGACATTTAAAGCTGAGGTATAAGCTACCACAAAGGAAAATGAAGAGGGCAATAACCAACCATTGGGAAAGATTATCAGGTAATACAACAAATTAACATTCAAGAGAAGACTGAAAGGTACAAAGGACTGTTCAGGGAAGGATATGCTAAACAACTGTTCAGCCAAAAGGAGCTTTGCCACTTGAGCAGAAATTCATGCAGTTATGCCTGAGAAAATTATGAGCTACCAAACAAGCGGCTGTGCCACAAACGTCAGCACCAGAAACATATCTGAAACATGGTGCCCTTTCATAGCACTCAAAACAGACCATCACAACAAGTTGTGGCAGGAAAATCTGGCTAACTATTTTAGAAATGGTTTGAAGAGTCAATCACATGGCTGAAAGTGATGATGATGAGCACTGGAGAAGAGATGAAGCTGTGACAAGACAGAACAGGTGTTACTGGTGAAAAAATTGGACTATGTGAGAGTAGCCCTACGCAGTCTGATCCTCCAGAACACTGCTGACATGGCAAACATAATGTTCAAAGGAATCACTGAAATAACAAGAAATAAGGAGTAGCCCTAAGGTAAATCCTGTATCTGGAAAAATATGTTACAACTGTGCATAAGTGCTTCTAATTCTGAACTCTTTTTAGTGGAGGTGGCAACCATCAGATCATTCATACTCTCAGTCATAAAATTCAAATCCCACAGTCATTAGGATTGTAGACAGAAGGCCTGAGGTAAAGTATAGCTTTAAGGGACTCCTTGCTTAATGGTTTTGAACCGAGGGCTTGAATGACTGCTGTATAATTATGGAATGCCTATATGGCATCTGAAGGGGCTTTGGCCGGGGAGAAACTAAATCTCAGGTAAAGAGGTGGATTAGATATTTTAAACAGGTTTAAATATCACAGCTCTTGAGAATTATCTTGATTCTGGATGCAGATCAAGACTGCTTCCATTTAGCACTTTACACACCTGCTGTTGGCTGACAAATGACAACATAATCTGTGGTACACCTGAAAATTCTGAAAAACAGCAGGGAAGCCTCTAAAGCAACTACTTCCTGAGATTAAGATGACTGATGTTCACCAGAATTCTGTGGCATGGAATATTATGATTTCTTACACAGACCTTAGAACCAAACACCATAGTTTCCACAGCCACCTGTGCTGATAAGGACCAAGAAAGAACTGCGGGCTGATGTTGACTAAGATTTAAATCAAGATGTGAAAGGAAGAAAACACAAAATGAAGGTTCTAAAAACAGAAGTACAATGCATCTACAGCCATATCTCTTGTGATTTTAGAGTGGAACAGGCATAAGAAAGGCCTTGTAATTTCTGAACAGAACGGATAAAAGAGAGGTCTGTCTTCTTGCCAATACAGAGAAGGAGACAGAGGGGTGTACTTAAGGCTGAAGTTAGAAGTAGAACAACTATCTTTTATCACATAAATGGATGGAAAGGTAAAGGTCCAGTTACAGAATGGCCCAGTGTCTGACAGCATCGACCAAATAACTCTTGACTTTAGGGACAGGAACTGACCCTACAGAGCTGCAATGGTTAAATGCCCAGTGTTATACTCAAATATTTTCATTCAGAAACACTACAACCTGTCTGCTTATATGCAAGACCCTCTCCAGATTGTTCAATATGGTTATGAGAAGGTACTGTTTTAACAGATGGGATGACTTTCACAATGTAAAGTAATGTCTTAAACTCAAGCAGATTATCTTCATTGGAGAACCTAGATTTCTTTTACTGTCAGTGAACCCAACAAGAAGGTATCTGAGCATCTACAGTGAGATACTAAGATAAAATGGACAATAAGGATTGAGTCAAAACATAAAAACTGTCTAGAAGGACTACTGGCTAAGGCATTCTTTCATGCATCTGAAAACAGAGGTAGATCATGACATGATAACACTGAAATTACTGATCTGTGACCATCTGCTTGGGGTTGGTGCACATTTTCTTCTGAGACAGACAACCACTGGACGCATGATGCTATACAGTCCAGAAGCAAAAGATGACCATAGCTTGGAGTGTCATATTGCTACCCAGTTGGTCAAAGACAACAGTTCCTACATGGGAGAAAAAACTTACCTTCATAAGTGTTCTGTACCAATTCAATAAAGTGAAGATGGTTGGAAACAGAAGGGATTTGTACTAGTTCACTAAAACTTCCAAAGACCGGATTCAACTCAGCAAGAGAATTCAGAATGAAGGCAAGTTTTGAGTAATTGCCACAACATACCAGTCATCAACAGATTTCTGCTCAGTAAAGCTGTTGTTAGTGACAAAAGGCATTTGGTGAGTACCTTCTGGGCCCAAATCAAACAAAGTGGAAGAACTTTGGATTAAAAGCACAGACCCTGAATTAAGAATACAAAAACCTGCTGTACCTTTCCAAGATTTTGCTGAGGCCAACTCCATAGGTAAACAGATTCCAAGCACCATCTGTACATTACCTTAGAATAATGCCAAGGCTGGACAGTATTACTTCTTTACAAAAATGGGCACTGACACACAATAGCAAAACTGACCACAAAGCAGTTATTCAAAAATGTACTTTATAGTTAGTTTTCTCAAAAGGTTCCTTCATTCATATCTCTTGACCACATCTCACTATGAAGAACATTCTTCTTAGAAATTGTGTTCTATGCAATTCCACATTGAAAGGGTTTGGCACACATCCATTTCTTTATAAAATTTTAACAAAATCCATAGTAAATAATACTGAATAACACTGAATCATGTTAATTCATCAAAAGTTAATTTTTTTAAGTATGACAAAACAGTTAATAACTATGCTGTGAGCTTCCTAGTTGAAGTCATTAATAAGCGTTCCATTTTGTGAGAGGTAGTGGAGATAGAAAGTTGAGAACTATGCCATCATTAGGGAAACAATCTGCAAAACTAAAGGAACACCAAAAAACATTTACTTTTTCCTTAACAGTAACTCTTGCTTCCAAATGAAGTTTTTCATTGCACAGCTTACAAAACATGGTTTAATTACTTATTTTTTAAAGCAATACCCTATAGATGCTAAGGTATACCATTTATTTCTTAGTCCAAATGAAATATGTGTACATAGAAGCTTACCTACTGGGATCTTATGTAGATATTTCTATATATTTTATACCACTAAACTACTCTTTATTACTATTTGTATACAAACAGGTGACCATATTGGTAGTTCTGATGTTGGCTAGTATTTTTCTGCATGACAACTGGTAGTAAGGAACAGCAGAACTACAGGCTAATAAATCCTTTGCTTTGGTGCCAGACCTTATACCCCTAAAAGGCCCAGTAGTCCCCAATACCACCAACCTGTCAGGCATTGTTGCCAACAGCAGTCACTATAAAATCCTGTTCACCTATCGAAACCATTTGTTCAGTTACATTAATATGATACAATTCTATAACCACAATGGCCTGTTTAACATCCAGAGGCACAATTTTTCAACAGTCATTACAGACAGAAGAAATTTGTTTGCACAGGACAATACACAGGGAAGATTTCTCAACCATCACTCAAGAAACAGTTGCAGAAGAATGTAAACACTGGATAAGAATGTCAGCTGATGTAGTGAGCACTCACATTATCTGCTGCATTTTACTTCAAGGAGCCTGCTGTAATGGGTAAAGAGCTCAGAAGCATCCCAATTGGTGAATAAAAATTCCCAAAGAGACACAACCTATAAAGGCCAGAGAAACGAATCTCAGAAGGCCAAATCCTAAAGTACTGAAATACCAAAGATATTTGCTTCTGCTTCAAAACACTAACACTTGATGATGGTATACATTAATGACTATGTAGCCACAGCACAAAAGTCTGCAATGGGCATGCTCTTGAAACAGGCACCTAAAGGAGTAACACCAGTAGTACAGTGACCTTAGACAACAATAGCCAATGGGTAACAGGCCACCCACAAACAAAAGACAGTGCAGATAATAACTAATTTAGATGACATTTATCTGGTCACTGCCAAATCCTCCTTATGTGAGGTAAAAGAGAAGACCTTACCTTTCTTCTTCAGCTCTTGTACCCTCTTCAGACAAAATCTAAGCTACCATTGCATATACAAGATATGCAGAACCATCCTTCTTGTTTCCAACTCTAAAGAAGAATGAAGGGAGATGGATGAATTTATTTAAGGACAGTACCAAAACAACTTTTGGTAGGAAATGTGGGTTAGTCATCATTATGTGTCCCTCAGGACTAACCCATCTACAAAGCTATGGTACACCAGAATGACAGAAATATGCATCCTGACCACAGAATAACAAGTTTAAATCAAACATATTTTGAGAGTAGATCAGACAGACCTCCAAGTTCATCAACTGTGGTGGAAGTGGGTATATGTCTTCTCCAATGGTGAATCTTTTCTACTTAATGAAATAAGTCTGCCTAGTGGAAGTTATCCAGAGCATACAGATGCCTTCACTAGGATAACTTTTGGATCCTGCTAACATGTTGGGAAACAAGCAGAATAAGGTAGCATGTTGGCATATATTAAAAAGATATAAGTAGTCATAGTTTACTATAATTTGTGTGAACTACATTCTGTCTGCTGCCGAAAATCAGAATGTTGTCCACAAAATGAAAAATGTATGGGATAGTCAACGACACTTATGCAAATGCAGTAGTGCATTCGCATAAGTGTGTTCGACTATATGTACGGAGATAGCGGTACAGTGGGTATTGGAAATTCATCCATATCCTCACTGTAGTGCAATCTCGGAGTTGGAGTCATTTAGTAGCAGGGGGTGCAGGGAGGCTTGCCCCACTGCAAAAACGTGTTATGTTGTATAGGAGTTTGATTTACATCAGCTCCTATATGGCTATCACATGATGTTTTCAGTGACAATGTCGACTCAAATGTGTCGATCATTTGGGTCGACATTGTGTAGGAGTGGAGAGTTCGGTTTCAGTGTTTATTTTCGTTATTGCGAACAGCAAATGTTTTGCCTTTCGCAGTAATAATAGTAAATCAGTAGCTATCAATAATTTTTATTTTGTTCTAACACAAAATGATTTGAAGGGGTAGACATACTGATGTGACTGTTTTGTTGTTTGAATAAGCCTTCCACTTCAACACAATATACAGTGTGTTCTCAGAAGATGACATTATAATGTCTTGCCCTGTAATGCAGAATTGTTCAATTTACATGGAATGGTAGTACTCATAATTACTGCTCATGCTGAGAATTTATCGACAGAGACAGAGAGAGTGTTTGTGTAACTTTCTTCCACTGACACTCCCTAGTTTGTATTAATTGTCATATTTTAAACATACTTTAATAAGCCATTTTATTATCAGTCAAAAAGCATGCATATGGGACCACTATGGGCTGAAATTGAAACAAATCTTATCATGAAGTTACACATAATCAAAATCTGCCCCCAGCACAATAAGGAGTTATTACTAATTTTAATTTAGTTCTAATCCTGAAGCCCTTCTTGGAGGCAGACTTGTCAATGTGATCTTTTTTCCCCCTGGAAAACTACTTCTTGTTGATAATGCACTGTTAGATAAACAGCTAATGAGATTAATTCTCCCTAGTCTTTCCTGTCACACTAGCAGCCGATAAAAATACATTACGCCTGGCTTCATGGTACTGAGAGATGGAGACCTGACTGTGACTCATGCACCAGATTTTGATTATCAGCCACGGCACTGGAGGAGCCAGGAAGGGAGTGGGAGAAGAGAAAGGGTATGGCCCACTCACCTCTACTAAGGGTAGGGTGGAGTTTTTTTGCACTTGGATAGACAAAGGGTGGTATGACTCTGTTGGAAACTGGAGGGACCACTGATATTACTGTGGGTGGGAGATGGGTGGGCTAGGCTGCTTGGAGACAACACCTCTTGCGGATGTGAGGGGGACATTCTCTGCATTCAGACCATTGCAATTCATACTATGGTGCCTCACTGGGTACTCAAATAGGTGAGTTAGGACTGGGGAGGAAGTAGAAAAACATTGAATCAACCCTCATGGCTGCCTAGATGATGACCCACTTAGTTGTCTCTCGCCTGAAAGGAAACACATGATATGAATAACAGATAGATCTGTTGGTTGACAGGCAATATGACAGTGGCAAAAAACACCACAAAATACATATCAGTGCAGACTACTGTGCTCACAGTCTGTAGTGTTAAACCACCCTTGCACCCTTTCACTATACAGTGATGAACCAAATCTCCCAATAAAGGGAGTGCACATTGCAGTTGACCCCCCCCCACACACACACACATACATTTACATCACTGTAAATTAAATATACTTTGCAATCAAGGGCAGTGAGCTGAAAATGTCTGTGAATTGCACAGTCCATGGCATTGGTGCAGTGAGCGGCAGTAGCCATGTGTGGAAGGTCCCCCATATTAAGGTGATTCATGTCAATGAATCTCTGTAATGTATGTATTGCATACATGCAACAGTAGACACCATGACTGTACACCACTAAATACATTGTTTCTGAATACCTTTATTATTTTACTGGAGTAGGGTAATCAAAGAACTCAAAAGAATATACATTAGTTATATAATTACAGGAGTTTTTTCAATGTGACCCCTTTCACTATACTTATTGACATGTCCTTCATCTTCCTTGGTGTTGGCTCCCCCACCTCTTCCCTTTGTCTCCAGATGAGATGCCAGGTACTCTAGTGCTCCTCTATAATTGGCTTCCTAAAGAGAACTCTTTGAAACATGATCTAAGATAAAGAACTTAACAAAAAGCTGGATTACTCTCTTATTCTAAACTTAGTTAATTACATCTTATATCACTATAACCACTCCTTAATAAAGAAAAAGCAAAATACCTTATGTATGTTCACATACAGCTTGGTGACTACAGGTGTGTCCTTACAGAAATAATTGTCATCAAAACCTATGTCTTATGAATCATTGTGTACGGGTCACATTCACAAGATCTACGAAGCCTTGCCTTATAATTGCCATCTGATTATGTTGTCACTGTAAATGACATGGCAGTAGATACCACACTTTAGTTCAGAAATAATGGGAACAACTTAGCTTAGGGGCCTTCATGTTACTTATGTTGTGGATGGGAACCCTATCCCATTACTGCACTTACACATATAGGAAAATACTATCACAAATGTGTATAAGAATTGTTTTCTTCAGTAACCTCTAACCAGAAACAACAACAAATCTACAAAAGTATCCACTTTCTCGTACATGCAGCCAAAATGCACTGGTGGTGAGGTCTGTTTAAGAAACTGTCTGTACTAATTTTCTCAACATATATATTGTCTAAAGAAACAAAACAATTGTAAAATAACAGATCCACTGTCTGAGAAAATCACAGAAAATGTTCAGTCCCCTATATATAAACATACAGTGGCTCAAAGCAATGAATTTGGAAACTCAATGAAAAAGTCAAAATTATCTGCTTAATAACAGAGGCAATCAGATAATTCTATCATTGAATTAAGTCACTGAATGTAATAGTAGCAGTGATTCCAAATAATTCCTTCCACTTAGATATGTGTTTATATGTGTGTACATATTTTCATCAAGGAGTGTTTTCCTCTATAGGGGATGAAACCAGTGCTGCTGCTGATCAAATAGCAGTTGTTCAAGTATTGCCAGCTTTTTATGTTAGAGATCGCAATACTGTTGGCACCGGGGAACAAACCCTTTTCCACTGTAGTACAATCTCGGAGATGGAATACATAATTAGCAGGGGGTGTGGGGGTACAGGGAGGCTTAACCTCTGCAAACATATTTATTTATTTTTTGATTCTTTGTGGATTGAGTCAATGTGTTGGCACTGATGACTTTGCAAATGATGACTCTTGCTGTCAATCAATCTTTATGCATATATATATATATATATATATATATATATATATATATATATATATATATATGTATGGTTTACCTCCAAAAGGTCGTGAGGGGTTTGTGTGATGTCTATAATCTTGTACCACGTATTTTCGAATGGCTTAAGTGAGACTGCACTATGCCATTCGGACAGATAACATCATGTTTGAATTTGGGATTCCACCTATTCATTTTCGACATTTTGCCGTGAAAACATTCCATTATTCAGTTATTACAGTTATATATATATATATATATATATATATATATATATATATATATGTATATGGATCTAATTTCTAACATCGGAATGCCAAAATCGCGAATAACACTGAAACTTTAAAATAATGACTTTTAAAACTCTGAAACTAACTTAATGAGAAAGTTAGCAGAAGAATTACTACTAAGTTAATTGTAAATATTGGTCTATGACTTTAAAGATTTGTTATACGTGGCGGACATTATGTATGATGCTCCAGGCACGATCGGCAATGTTTACTGAACAATAATCGGTTATCTTGTACATGCCTTTTTGTAAATGTAGTGCAATCTGAGAGTTGGTATATTTAATTTGCAGGGAGTGGGGGGGGTCATACACATATATATTTATAGATATATATATATATATATATATATATATATATATATATATATATATATATATATATATATATATATATATATATATATACACACACACATAGGTCTACTTCACTTCACCGAAATCCCATTTCACTGACACTCATTTCACTGAGACCAAATTGCCTAAAGTTCAAATTACTGAAAAGTCATTTCACTGAATCTCATTTCACTGAATTGTAAGCTATAGACTTGATGTGGCAGTGTGTGCAGTACTGTGAGGCAAGTGAAGGGTATATGCTTCTTAATGCTATCTGCAAAACGACTTTTTCTGTTATTTGCACTTACTTTTTCTGGCCTGCATTGTTCAATTTGTTCAGAATCGGATTCGAACTTTACAAAAAAGATGTTAGTGGAGGTGGTGTGGCAGGCAGTCACATGACATGATGCATAATTGATGACGAGCCTGAAACCCCTCCTTAAACTTTCTAACTGCATCAATCATTGTAGAAGACTGCAGGTGGATGGTGGAGAAGAGTATCCTGGCTGACTGCTGGCTATTCATCTTATGGTGGAAGGACTGGACTTTGGACTGGACTGGACTGGTGTTGGTGTTGGACTTGGTACAAGAAGAAGAAGGTAGGTTGGTGGTTGCTCCTGATTGAGTCCTTTTGTACAGTCTCATACTGACTGAACACTTTCAGGGAGTGTGTGTGAGTGTGTGATGCTCTGAATGCAGTGTGTAAATGTGTATATTCCCTTTCCCTCCCTACACCAAAAATCCAACCCTCAAATTGTGCACCAGTTACTGCCTCCATCACAGTGTTATGAGCTGCCTTGCCTGCCTGCCATCTTGTTTTCCTCGTGTGTTCCCAGAAAGATGCTACCAACAGAATAATGAAGCTGGATAACTGTGCTGCTGTGGTCCTAGTGGATGTTACTGATTACAATGCAAATATAGATAAATTGGTAGCTAATTCTTCTTATTATTATTATGCAGATATACATTTGACTGATGTTTCCAGGAAATATGATTAAATTAGTGATGTTTTAGTGTTTAGGGCATGGACTGACTTCAAAAGAATCGATATAGTATCCCACATATCTCAAGGACAGAGTGTTTAAAAATGTAAATATACACTTTACACTGGATCGACTACATTACAGTGGAATCTGATGATGATGGAATGAAAACAGTGGCAGACCTTTGCAATTAAGCTATGATAAAGTGATAATTATTTATTCCAGGGATAAAATTAAATGGAAATTTTGGGGGGTGACTGCTGGGTGACCACTACCTCCTTTTCTTGCCCTATAATTTGGCAACATACTGAAAGTTTTGAAACATGATTAGAATAACTATTGGTTTTGTTCACATATGACATTTGATACAAAGTAACGCCCTAACTTGGACAAGTTATGAATGATGGTCCTGAAATATGTAGTGCTGTTTATCAAGATTAATTTTTTTTTCTGTGACAGTCCAAAATGATGAGCATTGGTACCAAATATACCTCTTCTGTGGAGACATGATGGACCGAGAAATATAAATCCATTCATATGTTTAGTCAGAAGTTTGATAAAATATTTGACTGCCTGGCTGATCTTCAAAAGAGCACTGTCAGTGAAACCAGACAAAATGCACATACAGTATTTTACTCAATGCTTGCTCTTCATGCATATTTCTTATTTCTCATTCCAGATGTTGCAATCTGTTCAACTTGGTAAAGGTTGAACAACATATCAACAGTCTCATTGAAATAGACCACATTAGGAATGACAATCTCAGTAAGGCAAGAATCAAGATCACTAGCAGATAAAGCCATGAGTAAAAAAAATGCTCCTACTTAAGCCTGAACCTTAACTTGCCTCCTGACACTGTATAAACTGTACACTGGAATTTATACTGACTGAGTTTATAGTCATTTAGAAAAGTCATATGGAATAAAAATAATTTATTAAAACATTTGATAGTATCACACATTCATGTATCTTTACACTGATCGATTACATGACAGTGACCATGAAACAGTGGCAGAGCACTTTGCAATTAAGCCATGATGAAGGACAAATTATTATTTCAGGGAAAACTTCAATGGGAATACTCCAGGGTGACTCTGTTACTGCTGCTACTCTGTTTTGCCCTATAATTTGGCTCCTAGAAAGCAACAGTGTGTAAAGACCTCTCATCTTCTTTGTCAATGATTTAAAACTGTAGAGCTCAGAGGAGGAACTGAAAGCACAACTGCAAGTCAAAGCAGGAAAACTGCAGCATCAAGAAAACATCAGTTTGGTACAAGAATGTGTACAAATATTTGGGAATGGGAACTGATAAAACGATCAACAATAAAACATGAGTAAATGAAAATCAAAATTACTAAGGAATACTTTAGATGATTTAAATGAATCCTGAAAACAACATTTACATCTAGGAACACAATTCTTCCTGTCCTAAATTAATTTGTTTGACTGACCTCAATGTGTTGCATAGATTATATAGGAAAACAAGGATGCTCTTACTCTCCAAATGATTTATAAAAATCAGTGCATACCAAGATTATATATTTTCCACATTCTGAAGAAGGGATATTAAATGAGAATAAATCTAAGATACATGACTTCTCTGCTTTTAGTAGAAATGGAAATCAAACCAGAAAGAATACAAGGTGATAAATGCATAAATATATCTGCAAGTATAGAACACTTCTGGAAGAACCTCATGCTATTCAAGAACAAAAGCAGGAATGGTCAAGGCGAGGTGAATTCAAACCAAGAGATGAAAGGTCAATATTGGCGGCACAAGATAGTGGACTATCATGTACAACAGAACTTGAAGTTGAACACCTGAAGGACACTGTATACTGACAAGCATAATAATGTGGCAAGACTGTTGCACTGGGCATTGTGCAAACATTATGGTACTGAAGTGGCAAAACACTGGAAACATAAGCTGCAATTTAAGCATCATAGAAAATGCTAAAGCCTACATCACATGGGATCATCCTCACCAACAGCTCAAAAGACAGATGCTAGAAAACCAAATATTAGTGGTCCAAGAGAAGAAGACAAAAGTAGCATTGATCATTGAACTCTCCATACCCACTGACTACAGTGTGTTATGTACAGAGTGACACAAAGTCAGACTCATACTATATCAGGATTTGCAGGCAGAAATGAGAGCAGTGTGGAAGAAAGATACCCAGGCAGTTCCAGTAGTAGTAGGAGCAATGGGTCTTATTAAAAAAGAATATACATTCGTATTTAGACATGTTACCAATGAATGTAACTCCATACCAATTGCAGGAGGACTGAGGAGTCATTACTGGGCACATTCATTGCAGGTACTCTGAAGAGCACTTTGGCAGACATCAATGATTGATGACACAGTACTGATTTTGTGAACTTTAATCATACTTTGATTTAGGAATGCAGTACATTCCTGTCACGATGCTAGAAACCCAAAAGATTTGCTGTATCCACTTTCTAAGGAGGTACTACAAGGTAGGTAGGGAGATTTATGTGTGTCATACCTGTCAAATGTACAGATTTTCAGTGTCCATATTTCTGCTTTATATTTTTAGTCTGTTTTTTTGGTGCAAATCACTGGGATGATGAGCTAACCCTTAAAGTTAATAAATAATGACATGCATTTCAGTTTCAGACTTCATATCATTCAGAAAATGCATTCTCACACAAATCCTTTTATTCTAGCAACTTTCTCAATGTGTTCTAGTTTTGGGCCTTGCACATTACTTGTGCTATGAGATGAGATTGACAGGTAGGGGTGTGTGTCAGAGGAAGGTAGTATACCCCATGGGCGTGCCCTCATATCAGGTTTTTGCAGAACGTCCAGACTTTTGCCTCATATTCCACCTGAAAAGGATTGCAGTTGCTAATTAGTGACATACATTTTCAGTTTTACGTGTCATATCCTTTAGAAAAATGCTTACTAACACAAATCCTGTTGTGTTATTCTAGCAACTTAACTTTATAAGTTCATCAGAGCAATATTTTTAATCTGTCCCTGTTTATTTTAGGCTTTGTCCAGATTTCTTTTACTAACAGGTTGTGTGTGTGTGTGTGTGTGTGTGTGTGTGTGTGTGTGTGTGTGTGTGTGTGTGTGTGTGTCTGAAATGACCTACTTAGAGTTAACAGGTGGAATTTATTTTCAAGGAATTGAGAGCTTCAAGGGAAGAGAAGTTTACTGCTGCTCATCATGCTAGGTTTGTAAAAATATGCAACTCTTTTGTTTAGCAAATGGTATCATTGTAGTATAGAATTTTAATGCAGTGTTAGTAGCACAGTGGGTTGCATACTTGCATCTTGATACAGAGGGCTGTAGCTTCTACTCCCACAGCGTGTAAATGTGTATTTTAAAGGGGATGGGGTGTTGCAGTCCTGTCCTGAGTATGTCCCTTTGGTGCCTAGTAACTATGAACCTCGTTTTCAGCTTGTCACATATTCCCTGTTGCAATATACCAGCTTACCATTTCTTTTAATGTAACATATGCAATTTATTCTTCTAGGGCAATGAGCACTACATTTGTAGATGAAACACTGAAATGTATGTTTTATAGCAACAATCTCTTCATTAGTTTCAGATCTTTGTAATGTGGAATTCAGATGACTTCTGCAGACTGCAGAGATTGTGCATATGGACTAATATCGGTGGATTATAATGATAGAAGTTTGAGTGGCCTTTTATGTTTGAAATGTTCTGAACTAGGCAGTTTGTCATTACTGGTTCATATGTTTTGAATTGTTTCACTGCTTACTGGAAAATGTTCAAAACTGTAAATTTAAAATACACTCTAACAGGTGGTGCAGGTGCTGTACAAGGGATATAATTCAATTATAGGTTCATAGGTAGGTACTAGGCTATTGGCCCTAGGGCCTATATAAGCCTAGCCAAAGGTACCCTGACTTTCGCCACCCAAGAAAATTATTTTCCTGTGCCACTGTCAAGCAGAGTCACAGAAGTGATCCCCAGGGTGAATTTCCTATCTCCCATCAGGAACATGAATCACCATACTTTTGCATGGGCCTAAAAATTTGTGCATTTGATATGCTTTGAAAACAGCCCAAAGGTAAACTTAACCTGCCACTGCCCAGATGCATTCTCTTTAAATGTGGGTTTCAATGCTGTTTCAATCAATGTGAGTTTCAAAAGCAGAGAAGTTTTAATGCTAAGTCTGTTTTCATTGCAAGACTGTTGCTTTGTTTAGTAAATGTGAAATGTGTTTCTGCTATAAAATTTTAAATAAAAGTTGTGAATTAAATCCAGATATCTGTAATCATTGTAGAAGTTATGCATACTGATAGATTTGAACAGTGTCTGTGGCAAATGGGGAGAAATAATGGGAAACTGGAATGGCTGTGTGTGTATGTGAGGGACTGTGGGGGCGTGGGCTAGGGAGGGGTGGTGGGGTAGGGGTGGGGCTATGTGGGCGGGGCTGCATGGGCGGCTCTGGGTTTTGCACCCCCCTGCAAAAAATCCTGCGGGCTCCCTTGTATATGCCCTCATCCCCACTGTAGTGCAACCTGGAGTTAGTATATATAGTTAGGGGAGTGTGGGGGGCACAGAGGCTGTGTGGTGAGTAGCCCCTACTTAGTTTGGTTTTATACCATCTAGTTTCTGTTAAAAGGATAAATAAGTAGTTTTTAAGTTGTGGAAGGAGGTAGGCTTTACTTTTGTGAGTTAGTCTGTCTTTGGTTTGCCATTTAGTCTTGTGAAATGTAGCTTTGCAAGCTGTCAGTGAAATGAGTTTCAGTGAAATGATGTTTTTCATGGAATATCACTAAAACCTAGAAAAATGTGGCTAGCAAAGGAGATTTAAGGAGGATATTTTCTGAAAACAAGATACACAGGTAATGGTCCTTCACTCTGGGATAGCTTAATTTTAGCAGGTGATAAGTCACAGGTTGGCAAACACTTTGTCTGCTATGACCACCTCAGTCTATTCTTTAGTTTTTGTTAAGCTGATGGAATACGTCAGGTTAACTGTGTTTGTATCAGGGGAGCTTCAGGAAATAGTCTATAAAAGAATTAAGTCACTTAAAAATGTTACTATGTTTTTAAGGAAACATAGGACTTCTAATTAAATAAAATAAGATCAAAATGCAAAAAAGAGAAGCAGACATAATCTTTCCTTAAATCATTGTACAAAATGAGCAGACTAGAGTAGTTTAACATATTATGCTGTGCCACGTAGAGTCTTTAATCCATCTCGTACATCACTAATTAAGGAAATTAAGTTATTAGGCACTGCTGCTTCCACTACAGAATGTGGCAGCATTCCTCCCAGTTCAGGCTGAACAAACACCATTATTTTGGAATGTGCAGGATTTCTGCAAGAAAAAGAAAATGAGACAAGAATTAAACTGTGATCTTCCAGTGGCTTCTCAAGTTTTAAGCCAGTGGCAACTAAGACCATTTAATCATTCCAAGAAAGACTATGAAAAATATACAGTATTACATTTTTGAGTGTCTTATGTGAAATACTCACCATAATAGTAGATTACAGCACTAGTATCAGTAGGAGAACTGACAAAGTAATGTCCTTATCAGAGCTGGTCCAGCACTAGGCGACTTAGGCAGTTGCTAGTTGTTTGTTGGCTAGAAGGGCCCCAGCTGGCCACAACAATAATTTAAGCAAAAATGACAAGTTTTTTCCATCTTATCTTGCACATGTTGCCCTGCATGTGTACTGCTCTGAAAGTGGGTGTACACAGAAGAATGTGCAAGATTTTATTTCCAAAGTAGTGCCATTACAACTTGACTGGATTTAATTGTTTTCATAGAGTAGCAGGAGACTTGCCTTTTGAAGTGGATTTGCAGCAATGTCATAGTTTCTGAAGTGGGAATAGATAGCAAAGCAACTTGCAGGTATTTGTGTGTGCTGATATTTCATTTCAGCAGTGACTGTATTGTGAAATTGTGTAGCAGGAGACTTGACTATGCAAAGAGTGCTTGTGTGTGTGTGTGTGTGTGTGTGTGTGTGTGTGTGTGTGTGTGTGTGTGTGTGTGTGTGTGTGTGTGTAATGCCCCTGTTAGAAAGGGCATTTTGGTTAATTACCTTGCTCAGACTCAAACCATGTACCTTAGCTACAGGTGACAACAGACTTAATCCTCTATACCGCCTACCAGTTGGCTGACATATTCAAAATGGGTACTTTTGTCATTTATTGGTGTATGCATTTGCTTCACTGCAAATTGGAAGAAACATCCCAGGGACCAAGGTACACTTACTCTGCACTGGCCAGGTGCATTTTCAATAACTGTGAGATTCAATGAATGTCAGTTTGAGTTTTAATGCATTTTAAATGAATGTGAGCTTCAATGCATTTTCACTGATGGGAGCTTCAAGAGAAGAAAAGTTTACTGTTGCTTATGCTAAGCTTGTTTTTAATGTGCAGCTATTTTATTTAACAAATGGCCATTAGTGTTTTTGCTATAAAAACTGAAGTAGTGTTAAGTAGTGCAACAGGTGGCATACTGACCTGTAGTGCAGAAGGCTGTGGGTTCTACTCACACATCATGTAGATAGATCGCTGACACTGCAATGCAGTATAAGGTGGGTGCTGCACTCCATGTAGATAGATCGCTGACACTGCAGTGCAGTATAAGGTGGGTGCTGCACTCCATGTAGATAGATCGCTGACACTGCAGTGCAGTATAAGGTGGGTGCTGCACTCCTGAGTGTGTTATCTTTGGATGAGATGTTAAATCGAAGCCCCATTTACCTGCATTGATGGTAGGTTCTGTAAGATCTTTTACATGTACCTGAGCTATTGAAATGAGCAGGGGGAACTTCCCCAACACCCTTGCCAAATTTCCCCTAAGCTATTAAAAAAGAGTAGAGGAAAGTTCCCTAATACCCTGGCCAAATTTCCCATGTAGTATAAGTGCCAAGGGTCTTGAAAAGAGGCTACTAGCCTAGTGGGACTAACATAGGAAACAGAGGATAAATAATTTAAGTTTTAAATGTAAACCCATATCTCTGTCATCATTTCAAAAATAAAGAAGAAACTAGTATGCAATTTGACAGTTTTCAATAGTGTTTAGGGTAAATGGGTAGCGAGACAATGGGACGTCAGAAAGGCAGGGGGAGAGGCCTGGTCCATTAACCTGCCTAGGGCCCCTTTTGATCATGATCTCGCCTGAACCTTATCTGACAGACAGTTAGCACTGGGGATGAAGTCTCTCAGCTTTTAAATAAGCTGCTCTTTGCAGTCAAAGGTAAAAAGCTTGATTCCTTCCACCTCCATTTGTCTATTGTGTGTGTCTGAACAAGTTATCAAACAGAGACAGATAGTGTTCCTGGGTCATTCTCAAAAAGGGATGACCATGAACAGTGGGCTTAACTGGTTAACAAATGAATAAATAAGTAAACCTTGCATCCAATAGGTCAATCCTGAGCTAATGTTAACAGCAATTTGTCTGTGTCTATATGTGTGTAAATGCATCTTATTCTTTCCCATACTACTTACCTCATAAACACCACACACATAACCCAGCAATGCAGCATCTCTGTAGGTTCCTAGGTTCATAGGAGATTAGTGGGCTAATGGCTCAAGAGCCCTTAAAAGTCTGGTCGGTTTTACCCACATCTTACCCAATTTTCTATCCAGAGGAGAAAAACAACAAGGATCAGCATGCAGGGTTTTGACAATTTTTAGACTGCTTCTGTCCATAAGGGATATGGGTGCCATCCCAGGAATGAAATTGTGATTTCCCATCCTTTGGTACAAATTATGCTTGAAAATGGTTAGATAAGGGCTCTGCTTCATGTGAGTAGGAAGCCTGTTCCAGAGGAAGGACACTCTCTAGGACACATATTGACTCTCCAACATGATCTGTTCATGTCAGAGGTCAGATTTAGATCTTTGGCGTGGGTAATCCTTGTGCAGTTAGTTTTGCAAATATGCAACATTTCCATTAGAGCTGGTTCAGAGACTGCCTTCTAGGTCAGGCACAGATCTCCTCTCACTAGGACTGAAGGGCTGATACACATTTGATGATGGCAGTTTGGCTCCCTGGCGCAGGGGACAGATTCCCGACTGTGTTCCAGATGACTGGGATTCAGCTGGCAACCCCAGCACTAGAGCAATCAGACAGGGAGGGGGCAGGAGTGATGGGACAAGGCCCACTCACCTCTCTCAAGGTGCACAATGGGCAGTGCTAGCCTCCTCTTGGAGACTGTGAGGCCCACCTCTTGTACCCTGTTGCATGGGGCAGAGATGCCTGGAAGGAATGTGTCTTGCAGAAGTGAGGGAACATCCTTCATTGCCATGTCATTGCACACTCCTTCTCTACACTTACCCTAGTGCATGCAAAAGAGGCAATGAAACTAAAGGAGAAAACTTCCAACTACACCTGATAGCTGTCTGAATGATGGCACCTCCAAGCCAATCCTCAACCCAGTGATAGGAAACAAATGAGCTGATTGGCTGAGGAGGTAGCTGATGATTGACATAAAACAAGGGGAAACTGTACCAAAAATATTGCTGAGGGTGGTAGAAGAGACGGAACTATGTGGCAGCAATTCCCATTTCACTGTTATACTGCTGAAGAGTGGAGTTTTTCTTAATTGTTAAATACAGTCACATAGATTTATGGAAATGCAGAAAGATGTATACTGAGTATGCTATGTAAATGATAGTGCCAAACCATAACCAGGGTGTGACTGAAGAGGGCTGCTGCCCTAGGCACAGGCTGTTAGCAGGCATGACTGGAATTTGCCAATGGGTTATGAGTGGAGAACAGTCATTTTTTAAGAAGTCACAGCTGATATTACTATTTTTTCAATTAATATATTTAATAACTTAGTGTTTCAGTAATCATAGCACGCAGCCTGCACAAGCCCTTTGTTATAGTTTATTAGTAAAGGAACCAAGGATCTTGTATAAGCTCTTTGTTATAGTGCATCAGTTTATTTTTTAATTTTATTTTGGTCTTCAGCTTTGGGCTGAGGAGGTCCAATTCAGAGTACAAATCTTCTGAATGAACATGCCAGCCAGGGTGTTCCCTTTTGTGGTTGAAGTAGATCTCAAAAAATAAGTTCACATAGACTATTATATATCACCAAAATATCTGGCATAGTGTCAGGCAAAAATTCAGAAAAGCACTCAACCCAGTGAAATGTTGACAATTTGTATAACAAAATCACTTGATAGTTATTGTCAATACACAAACAAGAACTTCTGATTGTCTTAACTGCTTTCAATAGGGTATGTGAGCAAACTAAAGTTCAAATATTATGATTTAGCTGTTTTTCATAGTGTGTGAGGTTATTTTACTTCTCTCCAGACTGAACCAGGCTCTTTGTGGAAAAGGGTTGCTATCTTGCAAGAGTTCAGAAAAGAGGTGCCATGTTGTAAGAGTCCAGAAAAGAGGAACTATCTTGTAAGACTCCACCAAGGCAGGTAAGGTAGACTGTCCCTAAGATGAAATTCTGCTTAGGTCTATATTTTCAGTTAAACAAAATGGCTCCTAAACTGCCCAATGTCCAACACTTTAAGCTCTATATATTATACTGCTATTTTTGTACCTGTGTTTTAAAGATTCAGATACTTTAAACATTGTGTAATTATACATTCATGCATCTTTCTCTTACTGTGCTGTTACATTTAAGATTTACATTTAAAGTGTACAACTTTGACTTGAAAGTTCTGGTCATCTACTATACTTATCAAGACTTAATCCTCTAGTTCTCACTTCTAACTATTGCACATGTAAATATAAGTGTAGGGATATTCCTTATCCTTCCTTCTTTGTGACCCAGAAGATGTGTACATAGAGTGGACTGAAGAAAGTGGCTGCTGCAGGTGCAAGGTGTTATATGGGGTATGAATGACAGATCTGATGCTGTGATAGTGTAGTACAGCATTCAGAAATTATTCCAATACTGTATTTGCAGTCACAGCTGAAGCACTTCATGTTTTGTATTTCAACTATAATGAGCGGCTTGCTACAGTTTGAGAGCAAAGGATTTTATGTATTTATTTATTTGGCCTTCAGCTTGGGAGGACCTGTTTTTTAGGTCCTCAATTTACAGAAGAGAGGGCACCAGCTCAGGGAACTGCACAATGTACCAGATACTCTATCTACAGTTTTGAAGTATTCAGAAACTGGTATTTTCAGTCCTTGTATACCTCCTTCATGAGTCCTCTATATAGATAGGTATCACAAAGTGCAGATTCTGTGAATTACTCACACACCTGAACTTGAACTCTGACCTCAGAGTTTTACTGCTACACTTTCCCACCAGACCAGTCAGACAGGCTTGTGTACGACTGTACTTCTGCTTAGTTTTAATACTGCAATATTACTGCAAGAGTTAAAAAGGCCTTTACTAACTTTTATTAACTGTAATAGTAGTAGGTTGAATTCTACGTAACAGATGCTCACCATTTAAGCTGAGCTATGAGAGGACCCTCCTTGATGTGTTATTGGTTGATCCTACATCTCTGCTAATCAGAATTTGGTGTTTTACAGGATGTATAACTCCTGTAAGGAACCAACTGGTAACTGTTTGAAATGTCAGGATCCGCTAGACTGAGTCTCAAAATATGGAGACTGAATGCCCAAAAGATAGGACTTACATATACCAAGTCTGAAATGCCATTTCTTGGAATATTCCCTTTTTCTCTGAAGTATAGGAATCTTGGAGTCGGTACATATATATATATATATATATATATATATATATATATATATATATATATATATATATATTATATATATATATATATATATATATATATATATATATATAGATATGTGTATATATATATATATATATATATATATATATATATATATACACATACACACACACACACACACACACACACACACACACACACACACACACACACACACACACACCATGTTTGGTGGGTGTGGGGGATTGCCCCTCCTGCAAAAAGAAGCTTAAATGAGAAAAGCGATTTTCAAAATTTGCTCTTGTGTGTTTTCTGTCTTTTTTTTCAGCCTTTCAGCTCTCAGCATTCCAAGTGTCGCCACCCCCACCCCCCTAACTAAATATACCAACTCTGAAATCGCACTACATTGGAGAAAAGGGAACAGTGTGTAGTTGGCCAACTACACCTTTGCCCTGTAAAGTATTCATCGAATTGCTTAAATGCATTTTGATGAATATGTGTCGCTCATTTGGTGTTCGATATTACAATGTTTCGACACTGTAATATAGACCCGACATTTCAATAGGGAGCCAAATATGGTGGAGGTTTGGGCCTCTATTTAGGCACTGCTTGTCTGTCTTAGTTATGCTAAACAAGATAGCATGGAAATGACTACTATCCCAAGAGGTAAGATGGGTGGTCACTGGAAAGATGAGCACTATTAAATATCCACAGCTGTCCTCAACTCCTTAAACACCAGGATAGTGATAGTTATTTCATGAAAGTCACATTTTAGTAAGGTATCTAATTCCCTGTTCCACCTGCACATGAGAAAATACACACACACACACACACACACACAGACACACACACACACACACACACACACACACACACACACACACACACAGACACACACACACACACACACACACACACACACACACACACACACACACACACACACACACACACACACACACACACACACACACACACACAGAAGTAAGACACATCCACCCACTTCTAAAGCTAATCCACTGACCCACAGGGCTGGTTTATGAGGCTCTTCAATTTGTCAAAAGTCCCTGCCTTAACATCTCATTCCCCAATGCCCAGCTTCACTCATTTACTCAACACACTGTCTGTTCATCAAAATCTAATTACTCTAACCAGGGTATTTTAAAAGAACCATATATGCACAATCAAAAAATAACCACAATTTTTATCTTTCAGCTTCAGCAGTTAACACTTCATTTCAACATAGTATTTTTTAACTTTCCCCCACCTTGTTGTTGGTAGGATCTAACCTATGCCTGAGAAAAAAGGGCTATAAAAGGAAGGGGAAACATGGTGTGACAGGTTGAGCAGAAAGCCCTAAAGAACGGAAGAGAGAGAGAAAAAGAGAAGGAGACACAGCAATTTACATCTCCTCACTTAGTTCTATTCTTTTTGACATGCTAGTTAATTATGCTGGAAAACACCACTCTTCTATAATGCAAAGGTCCTATTTCCATTGACCCTTTAGGTATGTGACTTCCTCTGACATCTTTGCAAGTTAGACACTAATTATCCCTCTAAGTGCACTTTCCAGTAGATTAAATATATACAATTCAAGTAGTTTTTTGCATCCTCCAGTTCTTAGCGAACATCATAACAATCACTCATTTACAGGTCTCCCCCCATAACAGCTGAGTCATTATACTCATCACTGTCAAGGAAATTAAAACAGTCCATGTTACAATCTACCTACAATCTTAATGAACTCTTCCCTCTCTCTGCTAAGGCAAATGGTCACTTGAACAATGGTAACAGTGTTGCTGTGCTTGTCTCTTCATATGTGTCACCTGCTACTCACTTGATGGTGAAGTCCCTTGCACCTTGGTTCTCTTCACTATGGCCTCTGCTGTCTCTGATCTCTGGGTCCTTCCTTGAATAGCCTGCAGTGTTTCCTTAGCATCTAGGAATGTCTGGCCTCCTGAGATGACAACCACTTTAATAATGACAGGACAGAATAACAAAACAGATCAGTCTCTGCTATCATGCCCTCATCATATGGATAAATTGTGCAGGCTTCCTGGAAGCTGTTGCTGAGTGATCATGATCCACAAAGATCCTCTAGCCTTGTAGTATTACTCATTACACAGCTCCCAGAGTTTGGCCAGCAGTCTCTCTTTCGGAGCACATTTCATACCTCAAAATAAATGGCCCAGTGTACTACCTCTGTTGTTTTGTGCTGAAAGGAAAACTGTATACATCCTTTTGAGTTTTACTTCTGATTCTCAAATGCTAGTCCATCCTACTAGGAACTTTATAATGAAGCCCATGTGGTGTGTAATCTCTTTGATTACCAAATTCCCATCACCCACAAATATTTCCTTCTGCTTGATCCTCCTGTTGATTAATCTGTTCTTACAGCACATTCAACCCAGATCTGGTTGTCTCTGCATGGGCTTTAAGTACTACATTCTCATCTTTCACGGTGTGCAATGCATCAAAATAATTACACAGGGGTTTCCTTGATGTTCCCCAGATGTTTGTTTTTGGTCTTCGTGCCCCACTCAAGTCTGGTACTGACTTTCCACAACACCTAGAAAATCATACTTAATAAGACCTCATCTTCTTCAGCTCCAGAGCCATTTTAAGTAGATGACTGTGCCAGGCCTCTGTGTGTTCTGTACTGAACTTACAATTAAGTCCCCCATTATCCTAATTCTTACACGTTTTTCTCTTCAGTGTAAGCACTACAACACTGAGTCTCTATTGCTTTACTAGATTTGTTGTTATTACTCATGAAAAAATCTCTCAGTTCATCATCAGAACCCAAAGTACCCCAAAGTACACTGTTTTGCATTAAGACGAGAAGAGCGCTACTTTGCTGTTCCACTTTTCAGCAGTTACACTCCTCCTCCTACAGCCTTCCATACTTTCGTTGCCTTGTCCTATTGATGCTCTCCAGTTCCACAGCTGCATCCACAACTGCTTACTCACCTCTTTTTCTTGCACTTCTCCTATTCCTCTCTCTCTCTCTGGCCTTTTAAAACAACTCTGCTACTGTTTTATGGGTTTATGGACTGCATTATCGTTCTGATGTTTTTTTGTTTTGAATTCTCCTCTTGTTCTGGCAGTCTCCAATACCAATTCCATATCGTTTGCCAGCTGAATACAATCATCTGCAAATTATTTTATTTAATTTTACTTATATTTGTTAAATGGGGTAGAACACTAATCCAAATGGACCATTTTCAGGTTCTACCTGAAGTTACAAACCAAGATAACTGAAAAGACAATAATCTTTCATTGATGAGAGAAAATATAAAGCATGAACAGTTAGAAACACACAACACAAAAATATTAATGGTAAGACTAATTTATATATTTTTTTATCCTGGTGACCAAAATGTGAAAAAAGCAAAACTATCTAACTAACTAAACAAACAAATAAAATAAAACAAAACAAGTATTTCAACACACGATACTTAGTAAGTAGATCACTGTGAAAACTAAACTGATAAGACTCTAAGTAACAAACAAACATATTCATTACAGTAAAAGCAGTCATGCTGTTGTACTATATATAATATACAAAATGAGAGAGAGAGAGAGTGAGGACATATAGGGGGCAATGGAAAATGGAGGGTAGTGGGAATAAATGTGTGTTGTAGAAGAGGGAATGAGAAAAACAGAAGGGGGGATGTGGGGTTTTGTATCTTACTACGAGTAACTCTTCTTTATAAGTGATAGGGAGGTATTAGATAATAAGTGTGAGTGGACGTTCTAGAGTACTGAAACAAAACTGCCTGGGTAATACTGCTGCTTTGGAGGAATTTGCATCAGACATGCCTGAAGCATGTTTTTTTCAGACTGTGGGGAGATTTAGTGAACAATGAGATGGATCTAATGATATGTGAGACAGATTGCCATGTTTGGGAACAAGTAGTAAGTAGCAGCCACTTTGTGGGGGGGGGGCTTAGAGATTGTGAATTGAAGGTGTTAAGTATCTAAGACTGTAGGGGGTATTTATTTGGTGAGATCTGGTGGCAGAAAAGGGAAAGGACTTCAGATTGAGGGGTTTGTATACAAGGGATCACAAAACCATTGTTGCCCTGTGCTGACATGGAAGCCACTTAGCTTTAGAAAGAGTGGCACAGTGGAGTCTCCTAGGTGGAGATAATAACATGACTCTCCAAATATTATTTGATGTTTTGTAAGTAGGTAGGTAGGATTATTTTTGAAGTAGTAGCTATTAAGGAGAGACCATATTCTACATGTAGGAGCTGTTCTGCCCAAAGGGGATAGGAATTGTATTTTTGCCTAGAAAAGAAGACTATTTACCTTATCTTTAATATGATGGATATGATAATGAAAGTTCAGTGAACCACTGAGCCATAATCCTAGGTGCATAAAGATAGCAACTGTCTCTACTGAACTATTATTGTCTGGCTAAATTATGAGGTAATTTAAGTAGATTGGGGCTGGTTCCAAAGAGCACTTTTTTAGTATTGCTAGCTATGGAGTACATCTTGCTCTAGTTCCCTGTTTATTATTGTGGGGGAGGAACCCTCTGTTTAAATTACCATGTCCAGTTTGATTCACAGCTACAGCGTCTTCTGCGTGGAGACATGCGTGAATGGGTGTACCTTCGTTGAAGGTTGTGCATCAGGGCTGGTAACTCGGCACGTAAAAATCAACTACCAATCATTAGCGGACCAGAGTTCCGCTGTGGCGACCCCTAACCGGGAAAAGCCGAGACACAAACAAACAAACATCACTGACATACAGAATTTTGGAAAGATAGAAGAGCTGGAATATTATTAATGAATTGACTAAATCAGATGTTTTAGTAAAATCAATTAAAAGGACACTTGTGAATAAGCTTCTGTTCATGTTCTATAATCTGTCATCCTTAAACATGTGAAATAGTCACTGTGTTCATGCAGTATCAGAACCTAAGATGATTGCTTAACAGAATTGCATAGCTTTGAGTGTAGTCGAGAGTTGGCTGGGAATGAGAGTTTTGTGGTATTTTTGGGTATAGCTGAGATTGGTCAAAAGTCTTTGGCATGTGTAGGTTTGTTGGTTTTTTGGTAAAGATTTTCACAATTACTATTTTACAATGGTAAGGCATGATACTAGTTGTAAGACAGAAGTTATAACGCTGTTTAAGTAGATACAGGATAAAGCCTTAACTAAGAAGAATCCAGGAGTGAAAGACAGCTACCCTGAGAGTAGGTAAAGTTAGAAATATATTTACAATCATTTCAGTATAGTTTATTTTCACAACTTTGAAATTGAAAAGTGGAAAAGTAGTGTGTGTATCTGCTTTGAAGGAGGGAGGGAATTTAATTTGATGCTGGAGTGGCAGGGAGTCAAAAGAAGTCCTCTATAAAATACAGTGCAGTAACAGATCTAGAGAAGGTGAGAATACAGTCATTATTATAGGGGTGTTTTAGAGCAGAATACCTTGTCAATCTAGATGAGTAAATTCCAGAACTAATTGTGGTCTTTCTGGAGTGAGTTCTGTGTGGCGTGTGGGAGACTGGCTTTAAATTTTCTAGTAACATTCCGAGAAATACAGACAGCACTCTGTTAGTCATTCTCCCTACAGAATGGCCACTACTGAAAAGTCTTCTCAAAAATACCCTTCAATGGGAACAAACTCCCAGAAGAAGTAAGACTTACTAGCTTCAAACTACAACTAAAACATATCTGATAAAACTGCATGCCTGTAAGTGTTTCAGTGATGTGGCCTAGAAAACACCTGGGGGGAAATTATGTATTCTGTTGGGTCGCTTAATTCTAATTTAGTTCCTATATTCATTGCAATGCTTCTTTAGAATTCAAATGTAAGCTAATTTTTTCTGTTAGTTATGAATTATAACAACCATACCTCTCAACTGTCCAGATTTCTGCCTCATAATTTTGGTCTGTTCCTCATAAAATTTGTGGTTTGCTGGCAAATCACTAGGATGATCTGAGGACTGAAGTCTTTAAATAGTGACATACATTTGAGTTTCAGATTTCAAATCTTTCAGAAAATGTATGTTAACACAAACCCTGTTACTCTACCAACTTTCTAAGAGCAATATTTAAAATCTGTCCCTATTTTGGGCCTTTGTCCCCACCAGTTCATTAGGTCTTGTCCAGGTTTTTTTGCACTAAAAGGGTGACAGATATGGTACCAACCTGAAAATTCAAAACTGTCTCTTTCAACATGATAATTCAATGCTGTGCTATATCTACAATTATGTTACTAACAATAGCAATGTACATTTCTGTGTAAATAGTTCTACATTTATTGTATGTTTAATTGTATTGTCTGGTCTCTCTGGCCTGGGTTTTGACTGAAAAGAGCCCTTAGACCAGTAAAAAATGATAAATAAATTAAAGCTGTCTTTGCTACTGTTTTCAGCAGTATAAAACACTATTACCTAACAGAGAGGCCTTGACTTCAGATGCTTTAGAGCTATCTAGTTCTCAGTACTTGATGTTAGTATTGGAGTTTCTGATAATTTAGTCTTGAACTAAACATTTTAGTGCTGTATAATATCAGAAGCTAAATGCTTGTGACCAGTTGTGCACCTGATCAACTGAATGTCTTATATAAGTAGCATAGCTAAGGGGGATGCAGACTCCCACATTGAGGACAAAAGTAGATATAACAGAGAGCTTTGGAATTTGCTGATTTTTGTCTGAAATGCACCACATTTGTCAAAGTGTTGGGAATTCTGTTTTGCAAGACTGGGTATCTGATCGGAAGTCAGTTGATATCTTTAAATGTTTGTTAAATACTTGTATTCCCATTTCAGTGCAAAAGTAGGAAATTCATGATTTGCAAAATTGTCAGACATAGTGATTTCTGGAATCCCATGATGTAAAAATATTGCCTGAGGAAAACACAATGACTGAATATGACGATATATCACAAACTCTTGTGACCACAGACTACTCTGTGTAGTAGAAAATACAAATGCTACAATGCCTCATTGAGATGACAAAAATCAGTAGCTACTATGTTCTACAACCAGTGTAATATTTCATGATGAGGTAATTCTTGTTTGACATTGTTTATGTAAAATATACTGCAAACATGACAGTTCCTTACCATCATTACAACTTGATGAGGCATACCAGGTCAAATCTGATGTCATATACATGTTTTATTTGCACTTTATTATTCCTAGATGTACCTCATGTTTTCTCTCTAGTATCTTGTTATATTTCTGATTCAGAGCTACTATTCCGTTGGATTTAAATAGCAGACCATGAGAAAAAAGCAGCTCATCAGAAAAGGCATAAAACATCTGGATGTGAAATGGACCTTTCTCCTTTTTATCTGGCCATCCTGACTGTGCCGTGTTTCACAGCATTTTTGCTTCAATGCCCATTTCAATGCAGTGAACAAATTCTTGCAGCCTTTCTTCAGACATTTGCTAGGTATGGAACAGTAGACATCACTTGATCTAATGTCTTTTTATATTTTTAGATAAACTCTAATGCTTTAGTACCAAACATTTCACTACTAGATTTATACACAACTCAAGTTGAATTTCTATAATGACAACAGGTTCTCTGTAAACGTAACCATATTTTATGTGCTTTACATTAAAATGACAGTCCTAATGCACCGAACGTTCATAAACACTTTCTTAAAGCACCCTGTAATACATACAGTAGGCTCCCACTTTAAGATCTAAGTTACCCATAAGGCTATCCTGCTTGTCACATGTCACATTATTCTTGCATAGGCAATTACTGAAATGTTAGTAAATGGGGTAGATGTTTCCAAAACTGGCTCCTGTGTATCTGAATTTTGCCATCAAATATGTCATCTTTGGTAAACTGAAAAAACATAAATACTGCATAGTATCAGTTTGGGATCATACAACCCTTGTGGATATGAATGTGCCACACAGACAACTGAAACAAAGTTGGTAGTGTTTTCAAATGTCTATAGGGCACATATTTACCATTTTTTTTGTCTATGTTACCACCAATGGGTTGTAACAGACAAATGAAAAAGTGCAACAGGTATTCACTGACGACAAGACTCTCAGGAAGTTTATACACTGAGTGAAGCAGAATTCCTAGACAGTGAGAGAAAAAAATGGATTCATATTAATCCATGAAAGGTAGTCTTGATGAATGCAGATAAACTGAAACCGGTTCACCAAAACTGCCTTCAGCAACATTGAAACAATTTTTTTGTAGGGGCAAGCCCCCCTGTACTCGCCATGTGGCATGTGTTAGTAGTATTAGTTCTATAGGGCAATTTGGCACAAAACTGGAATCAATGGTTAGAAACAGTTTTTCTCTATAGTACTTCAGAAGGTTGTGTGTCAGAGCTGGCAACTCAGCACGTAAAAAATCTACTGCCACTCATTAGCGGACCGGAGTTCTGCTGTGGCGACCCCTAACCGGGAAAAGCTGAAAGACACAACAACTTCAGCTGGTGTAGGAGGAACAAGTAAGGAGGTGCTAGTCACAACTTTTCTTCACCTTACTGCAGATAATGCCATTAAGTTACTTGGTACATTAACCTTACTAAGCAGCATTAGAATGATTTGGCTGTGCAAAGGAGAGATGTAAGCAATGTTTTGATCCTAAAAGGAACTTGACATATATTGTTAATTTAATTTTCTCTAGAAATCAAAAGTTGGAATGGTCTATCGATGTCCATGGGGCTGAATAGAGACACAGAGCTAAACAGTGTGCATTTAGAGAAATGCATATTTCACTGCCAAGACAGAACTATCTACGCCAAAACAAATAGGTTCATAAGTTCATAGGTGTGTACTAGGCTAATGGCCCTGGAAACTTTACAAGCCTAGTCCACAGGATTACCCTGGCATTGTGCCACCCAACCTTAGTTCCTAGTGCCTCTGTCGGGTAGAGCCACTGGAGTGATTCCCGGGGTGAATTTTCTATTTCCCATTCACTCATCAAGATTTCTCTTGAAGAGGGTCAGTGAAGTGCTCTGCTTGACATGTATGGGAAGTCTATTCCATAGCATGGGCAGTCTCCGGGTTATGAACCTGTCCCTCCAGCATGTTCTGTTGATTGTGGTAATGAGGTTGACGTCTCTGGAGCGTGTGGAGGGATTGGGATTTCTTTAGATGTAGCATTTCTAACAGAGCTGGGTCAGACATGGCTTTGTAAGTCAAGCAGAGATCGCCTCTAAGTAGGTGATATGAGACAGAGAATGGTTGAAGTTTTTGAGTCTGTCCATACAGGACAAGTGTTTAAGGCGTAGGATCCTCTTTGTGAGGTACTTTTGTGGCCTCTCCAGTTACTGCAGGTGTCTAGTGAGGTACATGTCAAATGGGGCATTGTACTCGATGACTGGCCTAATGAGGGAAGAGTAGAGGGGGACAATGACCTCTTTCTTCCTGGATACAAAACCCTTAGTAATGAGATGTGCCACACAGAAGGACTTTCTGACCACAGTGGCAACATGGTGGTCAAAAGAGAGGTTGCTGTCAACCTGTGTTCCCAGATCTCTTATAATGCCTTCTGTGTTCAGTGGACTACCATCAATGTGGTAATTCAAGGGAGCCGGGTTTTTCCCAAGGGGGATGATGACACATTTTTTTTAAGATTGAGCTTAAGGCTATGGTTCTGACAACAGTCACTGATGTCACTGAGACCTTTCTGTAGGATGTCAACATCACTTGGGGAGTTAATAATAGCTCCCAACTTGCAATCGTCTGCGAAATTTGTCAGCCAGAGTCCCTTTGTGTTGGCCTGGACTTCAGAGAGGTAGATACCAAACAGGAGAGGACCCAGGACTGAATCCTGTGGGACTCCACTCATGACTAGTCAGCAGTCTGACTTGGAGTCGGCTACTTTCACACTGAGGGTTCTGTCTGTGAGCCAATTTGCAACCCACCTAGTGACATTGGGTTTGATGCCTAGCTTAGTGAGTTTTTCTATGATTCCTGAGTGGAGAATGGTATCAAAGGCCTTGGCCAGATCATGGTAGGCTGTATGAACCACCTTGCCTTCATCCACAGCTCTGGTGACTGACTCAAAGAAGTTGACCAAGTTGAGCAGGCATGATCTACCCTTCACAAAACCAAATTGTGAGGGATCCAGAGTTTGGAGATTCCCAATCTGGAGGTGTGTGCATCCTTTATGAATATGGAAACACCACCACCTTTGGAGCTTCGGTCCAAGTTCTGGGGCCGAAAGATGTGGAATGAGTTATAGCCTGGTAGTGCAGGGGTGCTTTCTGCTGCCTTGAACCAGGTCTCTGTTACAGTACAAATGTCAATGTTTTCCATTTTAAGGACTGCTTCGAGTAAGTGCATTTTGAGATTTAGACTTCTAGAGTTGAGCAGCATGACTCTCAGATTGCATTTTTTTTCTGCTGTTAAAGTGGTAATTTTGTCTTTGGAACACCGCGTAAAAAAGGCACTATAGGGGTGGCAAGAGCCTTGGCCAGTATCTGGAAGCCCAGGGGTGACAGATGCAGACCATCTCTGGCAAAGCATTGAGGTCTGTCAATCATGTCATCCCAAGCAGACAAATACTGGATCCCCTTAGAATGACACCCGAAACTTAGCCAATTGTTGAAAACAATAATTTTCTGCTTGTACTGCTGGGTGATGGTAGGATGCTGCTCAGGGCTAGGGTCATACCCGCCTGGGCTACATAATCCAAGAGCTTCTCCATGTCTCTTTTCATGTAGTCCAGGGAGGTACATCTCAGGTCATTCACACCCACATGTATAATGACAGAGTCATATTTGTACCTGTTGTTGAGGGACCTGAGTGTGTATGTTATGTGGTGGATCCTGGCACCTGACAGGCAGCTGACTGTTACTTTCTCCTTATTCAACCTAGTGAATGGGACATCAGTGTGTCTCACTATCGAGTCACCTATGGCTAGTGTGTTGGGTGTGCTGTTTTGCCTTACGGGCTTTGGTTGAGTGGCACTCTGTTTAGGAGAGTTGTATGTCTCATCATTAGTGTTGTGTTGTGGTGGTCAGGTGTATTTCTGCCTTGGAGGTCTCTGCTATTTGTGTAGATTTTTACTGAGAGCCTCTGTAAAGGTGAGTGTGTGGTTTGTGTTTTTATGTGAAGACAGTGCTGGTGTGTGTTCTGGAGGGCTATGTGTTCCATGTGGTGTTGTGCAAGTGTTGACCTTCTCCTCTTAACCAGCTATTCCAGTCCTGGCTGGAGAGTGTGTGGCTTACAGTTTGGATATATAAGTGCATCTCTCACAAGTCTGAGTGTTGCGAGGTAAGAGGAGAGGGTTGTCAGTGTACATGTGGCAGTTGCTACATTGCCTCAGGATGCCCAAGTTCACCATATTAATAGGAGAAAGCACAGGGAACTGACCTTTAGACATCCTTGGAGAGGTGGGCATTAATAAATACTGGAGCTGTTTCCTTGTAGAACGTTTAGTGCTGGTAGCACTTATGTGTGCTACAATAATTGCTACAAGAAGTCTGGTAAAGTGCTAAACTAATAAGCTAGTAAAAGTGCAGGAGAGGAGAGAACTAGCAGATCTAAGGGAAAATTTGAAGAGCAGACTTTGGCACCACTCAGAAGCTTACAAACAGTCCTGGATACAGGAAATCTGTATCTGGACCAGATTAGTTACAGAAAAGGTGGGAAACAAGCACAGAGGTGGACTTTTATTCCAGAAAGTTGAAAGAGATGGCAAAAACTGCCCAAACAGCCAATAAGCTACTATTTCTGGGCCAGAAACCACTTCTCCTGTGGTAAATAGGCTACCTGGTACTTACCACTCCCACTGATAAGCTAGAAGGCTTCCCTTCAACATAGAAAGGCTTGGGGGGCTCAGAAGCTTATAAACAGTCCTGGATACAGCAAATCTGTACCTGGACTAGACTAGTTACAGGAAACTCAGGGAACAAGTGCAAATGCGGGTTTTTAAACCAGCTGAAAGAGATAGAAAAACTGCCCAAACGGCCAGTAACTACAATTTCTGGGCCAGAAACCACTCCTCTTGTGGTAGATAGGATACCTAGTGCTTACCACTCCCACTAATAAGTTAGAAGGCTTCCCTCCAACACAGAAGGGCTTGGGGGGCTCAGAAGCTTACCAACAGTTCTGGATACAGCAAATCTGTATCTAGACTAGACTAGTTACAGGAAAGGCGGGAAAGAAGAGCAAATGCGAGCTTTTAAACCAGGAAGTTGAAAGAGATGGAAAAACTGCCCAAATGGCCAATAAATGACAATTTATGAACCAAAAGCCACTCTTCTTGTGGTAGATAGGGTACCTAGTGCTTACTTCTCCCACTGATAAGCTAGAAGGCTTCCCTCCAACACAGAAAGGCTTGGGAGACTCAGAAGCTTACCAACAGTCCTGGATACAGCAAATCTGTATCTGGACTAAACTAGTTACAGATCAGAAAACAGCTAAAACAGCACTAAAAATAAAGCAAATACAGTTTAAATAAATGCAATTTTTTTGAAATCAGTTAAGAAGTGCCAAAAATATACTTATCAGCTGAGAAGCACACTCAGCACTCAGTCAGAACACAAGGAGATTTTTTTTTTGTTAGTTAAGTGCAAGGGAAGGAAGGAGGAGCAGAAGATAATTCAAGGTTAAGAACCTAAGTGGGTTGGCCTTCTCAAATGTTCTCTCTGTAATAGGTAGAATGAATACTGGGAGGAGTGTCCCAGATGAAATTTACAGTAGGGGTGGGAAATGGCAAAGCCACCAACCAGTTTCAGAAGAGATCAGGAACAAGAAAACAATGCCATAAATATATAAAATAATTCAGTCAGCAAATATATAAAATAATTCAGGCACAAATTAAACATGAATAGGGTGGGTGGGAGGGAGAAAAACAGTTTCAGACCAGATCAGGAACAAAAAACAATGCCAGCAAATAAATATAAAATAATTCAGTCAGCAAATATATAAAATAATTCAGGCAAAAATTAAGACAATGCAGAACTCTGAAAAGTTAAAGTGCCAAGAATTATACTTATCACAGATTATATTTCCAGATTGTTTGAGAGCACTCTTAAGTCAGAACACAATGAGTTTCTAATTGTATGCAGGAATTTACAAACAGGGGCTATTTTAAACCCACAAGCCTTGAAGCAATCAGATGACAAAAAAGCTGTTAGACCCGTTTTATAAATTTTAACACCACCACAGAAATAGGTACTTTTGTGTCAGACTTTGTGCTAATACTTTAAAAAGCTATGAATGTGAGCAGAATGAGCCAGTATTGAAATGAAGAAGCTAGCTAAGGATTTGGATGCATGTAAAATTAAACTAGAGGAAAAATATGTTAAAATGTGCAGAATAGCTCTGCAACACTGCCTAATATGAAAATGCTTCAAATCAAGTGGCAGGAAATACAACTAGCATTCAGCTTGGTCATGCTGATGCCCTTAAAAATTAAAAGCATTCAAAGGTAGGACCCAAGCATGTGCTGAACTTGTGACTAATGACATCACACACACACTGATCCTGCAGAGATAGCAAACCTGCTAGCTGACAGGTTTGGCGAAAATTTCACTCCCCTATCCCCTCCAAACTTATCACAAACCTTGCCCCAAACTCCCCTCCCACTCTACATATCTGAAGAGCAGATCATTAAAGCCTTGTCCTGGCAAAAAACACAGCCTCTATGGACCAGACAGCATCCCAGGCTGTCTTCTAAACAGGCTAAAACATGAACTAGCATCCTTGTTAAGTACCAGTAACCTGGTAAAAAAGCTGAGTAAAGTCCACCAAAAAAATAATTTTCACACAGCACGTCAGAACTAGAAGACAATAAAGGATGCACCCTAGTCTCAAAATGAAATGGTGTCTAAAGCAGAGTACACAAACACCTTTATGACATTAATAGAAAAAAGGAGACCAATGCTTTATTTGGACATACAAGTATAGGTAATAAAGCAAACTACAAATGTTAGGTGCTTGAACAGGTTAAACCTTTTGATAGAGGTGGAGTTTGGGAAACAAAACTTGAATACCGGGAACTAGTTTGGCAATTGAACTTTGATGCAAGTGTTAGTCCCAGGTTGAATGACCACGTCTCTATATTACTTGCATTAAAGATGAGACCTTTGGTTTATTAATTACTTTACACACACACACACACACACACACACACACACACACACACACACACACACACACACACACACACACACACAGATATGTGTGTGTGTGAGTGTATATATATATATATATATATATATATATATATATATATATATATATATAAAATATGGTGGGAGGATGGTATAATGGTTAAGGTGTTTACCTTGCAAACATGAAGTGCAGGGTTTTATTCTCACATGGGGTAATTGGCTAGGCTTAAAATGGCCCACAGCAGCATTTAGCCTAGTCCTAACCTATACATATTTAAATACGTGTTACATAGATTTTTATGGTGCAAGTTTATTTTCTAGTTTTTACATATAAAAGGTTCTTATATGTAAAAGTCTTGATGTGTCAACCAATGAAGTTTTGCTGTTTGAATATGCCTTAGCCAATGAACTGTTATATGAGACTATATAAAGTGTTTTAGGAGGATTATTTTTATTCTGATGAAGTTTCCTGTTATGAAACAAAAGCGCTTAATTTGTCTATTAAACTACTGTGTGGATTATTTATTGGTGTGGTTTATTGTATTTTGAGACTGGGGCATCCTTTACTGGCTTCTAGTTCTGCAGTGCTGTGTGAAAAATCTCTGTTAAGTACCCTTTTCAATTATAGCCTAACCACAGGCTTTGTTTCTGTGGAATGTAGAACAGCAGCAGTTAATCCCCTGCACAAAGGTGCAACAGACCTGGGGAATTGTAGACCTATAAGTCTGATCAGATTCATCTGTAAGGTTATGGAATGCATTATTATGGACCTCATAAATAAAGATATAGCCTACCTCCAAATTCTGGATCCAACCCAATTCAGCTTTGTCAAGGGTAGATCCTGCCTGTTAAATTTGGTGGATTTCTTTGAAATTGTGACCAGGGCCATTGATGAGGGCAAATCTGTGCCCAGAGCATACCTTGACTTGGCAAAAGCTTTTGACACAGTCCCACACTGATGGGTTGCCAACTGGCTCACAAACCAGACACACACTATCAAACTGGGTGAATCCACATCATCCAGCAGACTGGTCACCAGCAGGGTGCCACAGGGGTCAGTGCTGGGCACCCTACTGTTTGGTATATACTTTTCAGAAGTTTAGACCAAAACTAAGGGGTGGTTGACCATGTTTGCGGACAACTGCAGACTAAGTGCAATTACTGAATCCCCAAATTATGTCAGTATACTTCATACTTTAGTTGATGAGAAGATAAAGAAGGTAGTGTGTACTAAACCGAGTTATTCTTATAAAAATAACAAATCTCTTAAGAGATTACTTTGTTATGAGAATAACAAGAAGAAAGGAATAGAATCAGTAAGGAAGGGTACTTTTGAATGTAGAAGCTGTAACTTCTGTTCATATATGATGAATGACAACAAGTTTATGCATCCAACTGCAGGGAGGGTGTTTGTTTTTAATCACTGTGCAGACTGTAGATCTAGGGATCTAATCTACTCAACTAGATGTATAGAGTGCCCATGTTTCTATATTGGCAAAACCAATAGGACACTCAGAGAAAGGGTTAGAGAGCATATTTATGCGATCAATAAAGAAGACGAGGGGAATGCCCTAGCTAGGCATACACTTGAATATGGCACCAGACATAAGTTTAGGTTTATATCTGTTGAAATGACCACTAGAGGGGCTAGATTAGGAAATTATAAGAACTACACTGAGAAATGTGAGGTTATATGGATGATTAGATTGCAGGCAGATAGAGGATATGCAAAACAACAAAGCCAGTCCAATAATTATATTCAATAATATTTATTCTCTGGCTACCGGGCGCTGAAGAAAATACTGAAACTATTGGACTTCACTTATTGTTTTACTTCAAGTTTGTGTATTGTTCTGTTGTCGCCTTGCAAATAGAGGATATGGCCTGGATTAATTAGTGTCCCTGAAACCTTGCTTAGCTGAGAGGCCATTGAAACATTAAGAATGGTATTACTACGGTATATCCAACTATTTCTCTTATAGTATTTTAGTTTCTTTGTGATGTATTGCCAATATTATTTATTGACAGATGTACCCCTAGTTGTTTTAAAGGATAGGAAATTCAATGCTTGCTGTTCTTTGTTTTCTAGCCTGATGTGTGTGTTAGGTGTTTACCTTAGGGATTTTGGAATACATTTGTGTATGGAGTATATGACTGCCATCTTTTGGTACACTCTAGTATTACAACTGTGAGAAAGTTGATGTCAGTAGTTTTATATGTGAGAAAGTAAAAATATTATGACTGGTGTTTGCTGCAGTCACCTCTCTGTATGGTTATATAGTTGTTGATAGTAGTGAAAGTGAGAATTAATGTTTTAATTTAATTTTATTTTATTTTTTATGTGTAGTTTCAGACTTTCTATTTTGTATGTAAGGATTTTTTAAGCTATTTGATATGTGAAGCCTTTGACTTCACATTACATTTGTTGACAATTGTCAGCAGGTGAATTTTAATTGCTGAAAATATATGATTGGTTGCTGTGAAATAATGTGGGTGAGGCAACCCTTTTTATTGAGATTTTTGCAGTGTTTGTATTGTCTGAAGAAGTGCCAGGAGGCACCAAAGCGCTCACTAGTTTGTACCTGAATAAAAGTTTTGTCTTTTATTTATTATTAAGAGAGCCGTGTTTGTTTACTCCCATTTTGGACTTTTGTTATTGCATTTTGCTTTTTTGGGAGAGCTTCATCCCCAGCTGCTTTTGGATTTGTGTTTTATACTTCAGAAGGTCTTACGCAGACCAACGACTGGTGTCTTAGTCATTGTCTCAAACTGAATTCAAAGAAATGCATCATCATTCCTTTTGGCAGAAACAATGTACCTTCTCACCATCAAATCAACAACAATACTTTAAGTATCTACAAAGTGGTAAGGGATCTGGAATCACAAGTTGACTGTTACCTTTACTTCGACCACCATGTGTCTACTGTAGTAAGAAAGGCTTTCTACGTAGCACACTTGATTAGTAAAGACATCACCTCTAGAGCAAAGGAAGTTATAACCCCTATATACTTGTCACTGTTCAGGCCCATAATTGAATACAATGCCCCATTTGGCATGTACTGTACAAAGCACCTGCAGCATTTGGACAGACCTTAGAGGTTTTTAACAAAGAAGGTCAAGGGACACCAGCACATGCCTTACACAGAAGAACTAAAGTCCCTGTCACTATACTCTGTATTGCATACACTTCTTAGGGAAGACGTATGCCCTAAGCTAATGAACTTGCTGCACATCTGTAAATCAAACGGGACTAGAGCTACCCATTCCAGGGACCTAAATATGGCCTGCAACTTAAATATGGCATGCTGGAGGCATAGATTTGTCTGCCAGCAAAGTACAGTTGTGTACACTTACCATAAATGTAGATGTTTGAGTGTATTCACTGTTGCAGTCATCACATTTGGGTTATCCCTGCTAGGGTAGCCCTCGGCCGGCCTGAATACCAGAGGCTTAGTATTTCTGTGTCAGTTGCTGTCACTCCAGGACTGACATCAGATTGTCAGTAGTATAAAGTAAGGCAGCCGACACCATTACATCAGTTTTTCTTGCCCTAACCTGTCAGGAGTCCTCAAGTGGGAGCCAGGTTCTGGTGGAAGAACCCCACCAGTAGAAAGTAAATACCAATATGTCCCTTGTAAGGAAAGAGAAGAAAGAAGAGGGGGGATGGAGGGAGGGAAACCAGGACTGCAACAGTGAATACACTCAAACATCTACATTTATGGTAAGTGTACACAACTGTACTATGTTCTTCGTGTTTCACTGTTGCAGTCATCACATTTGGATTGATTCCCAAAGCTGAGGAAATGGGTCTAGTCAGTCAAGGAAACTAGGGGCTGGCTAGGATGCCCTGCAAGACTGCAGAGGCAAACCCTGCCCTGGATTTGGAGAAGATAGGCAGGTGTTAATGTTTGGTGAAGGTGGAAACAGATGTCCAGGTGGCAGTCTCCAGGATATCCCTGGTGGGGTCTCCTCTGAGGAAAGCTGCAGAGGTGGAGGCTGCTCTGGTGGAGTGAATCTTGACCCCCCTTGGGAGGAGGCTTTCTGTGTTGTTTGTAGCAGAAATGGATGCAGTGTGCTAACCATTTGGAGATGGTTTGTTTGGAGATGGCTTTGCCCTCTGCCCCTGCAGCAAAGCTAACCAGCAATTGATCAGACTTTCTGAAGGAAATAGTCCTGTCTCGATAGAATCTGAGCTGTCTGTTCACATCTAGAGAGTTTAGGATCCTTTCCCCATTGTTCTGTGGGTAAGGGAGAAAGCTGGGCAAATGAATGGATTGGTTGAGAGCTACACTGGACACCACCTTGGGCATGAAGGATGGGTTAGTCCTGAGGGATACTCTGTCAACATGGAAGATGATGAAGTGTGCTTGCAGCTCAGAGACCCTTCTGGCTGAAGTGATGGCCAGAAGGAAAGCTGTCTTCCAGGAGAGAAATTTTAGCTCTGCTTAAGAGGTAGTTTCGAAGGGGGGAAGGGTGAGCTTTTCTAACACAAAGTTAAGGTCCCAAGCTGGGGTTGGTGCTCTTCTGGCTGGCCTCAAGTTGCTAGCCCCTCTTAGGAACTGTTTGATCAGAGGGTGTGAAAAAAGGAGCTGCTCAGTGGGAAAATGAGCAGAGATAGCAGAGGCTTGAATTTTAATAGAGGAAAGGGACAGTCCACTGTGTAGCAGGTCAGCTAAGTAATCCAGGATGAGAGGGAGGGAGGGCTGTGCCATATTGGCTTCCTTAGCCTGAATCCAGGTGCAGAACCTTTTCCATTTGTCAGCATAAGACGTCCTAGTGCTAGGGCATCTGGCCTCATGTATAACATCTAGCGTCTATATCACGTTATTGAAATTTTACTACATCGAATCAATAAAGGTCGAACTTTATTGATCAAAGTAGTAAAATTTTGAATAACGTAAAAAAAATAAAAAATCGCTACAAAAAAAAAACTAACTGTGCCCCCCACATGCCCCTACTTAAATATACTAACTCCAAGACCGCACTACATTGAGGTAAATGGAAATCTCCCTCTTACGGAGATTTCCGTTTACCCGCGCAATGTTTTGGACTTTTGACATTGTTGTGCTGACAATATCATATTCAATATTGTCGGCTTACGATAACGTGAACTAGACCCTAACATCTAGAACCTGTTTGCTGAGGTTGGCAGATTGATTGGGAGTTAGGGAATAAGCCAAGCTGCCAAAGTGAGTGTCTGCAATTGGGGATGCATGAATTCCCCTTCCCTCTGGGTCAGGAGGTTTGGAATCTGAGGTAGATGCCAAGGTGGCAGAGGGGACAGGCTGCACAGTAAGGGGTACCAGTGCTGGCAAGGCCAGTCTGGAGCTATAAGAATTGCCTTGGTTTTTCCTCCTTTATTTTGAACAGTACCCTGGGGATGAGAGGTAATGGAGGAAAGGCATAGACTGATAGATTGACCCAGGGGAAGGATAGGGCATCCACTTTCCAAGCCATGCAGTGATGCTCCCTGGTGCAGAACTTGCTGAGCTGATGGTTGGTGTGGGAGGCAAAGAGGTCAACCTTCGGGGTGCCCCATTTCTGAGTTATTAAGGCAAAGGTTCTTCTGTTGAGCTGCCACTCATGTGGGTCCAGAAGACTTCTGCTTAAGTGGTCCACCAGAGATTTGAGAGAACCCAGTAGGAATTATGCTAACAGGTGGAGTTGCATGGCAGAGGCTGTGTGCCAAAGGGTCATGGCCAGCCTGCATAGAGGGTAGGACTGTGTCCCTCCCTGCTTGTTGATATACCACATCATAGTTGTGTTGTCTGTTTTGATCAGGAGAGCCCCTGGGGAGAGAAGGGGCTTGAAAGCTATCAAGGCGTGCTGGACAGCTATCATCTCTTTTTGGTTGATGTGCAGATGGATTTGCTTTAGGCTCCATTGGCTCTGTATGCACCTGCCATCCAGGTGTGCACCCCAGGCATAATCTGATGTGTCTGTGGTGAGGGTCTGGGCGGCTTGGGGTGGTGAGAAAGGTAGTCCTTTGTTGAGGGATCATGCTGTTTCCCACCAAAGGAAATCTTTTCTGAGGCAAGGTATTATAGGTATAAGAGTCTCCAGGTCTTGAGAGTGTTAACACCAAAGGTTTTTTAGGTACCACTGAAGTTTCCTCATATGCAGTCTGGCATATGGAAGTAGTAGAATGCAAGATGTCATGAACCCCAGAGCTTGCCGGATTTTCCTTGCAGATAGTTGGGGTCTGGTGGCTAGTTGAAAGAAGTAGGCTGTCAGAAAGGTTTGCTTTTCTGGAGTAAGGAATGCCATTTGTGATGCTGTATCCAGGCTTGCTCCCAGGAATATAATCCTTTGGGTGGGTACCTGTTTGGATTTCTTTTCATTGATTGTGTACCCGAGGGAGGTTAGTAGGGACTTCATAAAGGCCAGGTGCTTGAGCAGCTTTTCCTGGCTGTCTGCCTAAATTAGGCAGTTGTCTAAGTATGGGTTTATCTGGATATTCCTTTGTCTAAAAAAGGCAATGGCCGGAGCCAGACATTTTGTAAAAACTCTGGGAGCAGTAGATAAGCCAAAGGGAAGCACAGAGAAGTGAAAGTGCTGAGATCCTGCCGTGAAACGAAGATATTTCCTGCAAGATCCCCTGATCGGGATGTGGAGGTAGGCCTTCTTTAGGTCTAGGGTGGCCAGCCAAGCATCCTTGGAGAGCATGGGTAGCAGCTGCTGGAGGGTGAGCATTTTAAATTTTGGGATCACCAGGAAGGTGTTTAGAATGGATAGATTGAGGATGGAGTGCCAGGTGCCCTCTTTCCTGGGTACCAGAAACAGTCTGGAGTAGAAACCTAGGCCTTTCTGTTCTGTAGGAACTTGCTCTACTGCCCTCATGGAGAGCAGGGAAAGGACTTGCTTTTGCACCTCTGCCCACTGGTTTGGAGGTAGATCTGGGAACCCTTTTGGAGTTGGAAGGGTGTGGAAAGAAAATTTGTATCCCTGGGACACTATGTTGAGAACCCAGTGGTCGCTGGTAATGGTGGCCCAGGTGTTTGCATGAAAGGAGAGTTTTCCTCCTAGGGGTAAGTGGAGGTAGGCAGAGGGAGGGGGTGGGGGAGGAGAGTCATTGTGAGTTCTTACCATAAGGGGGTGGCTTAGAACTCCCTGGATTTGAAGTGAAGGTAGTCCACTGCTTAGATTTCTGCATTCCCTGTGGCTGTTGTCTGTGGAGTCTGGTTCCCTGGGGTCTGGGCTGAACTGACCTGGTGGGAGCAGGAAAGGACCAGTGCTTGGAGGGACAATGCCTGATGAACCTGGGTGGCTGGATCTGTAAGAAATCCTTAACTATCTGCACAGATTTTGATTTTTCTTCCATGTTTTTTAAGACTTCTTCTGCCTTAATGCCAAATAAGTTGACTTTGTGCAAGGGGCATCCAACAATTTAGATTTAACATGGTCTCGCAAGGGCTGTTCCTTAAGCCATGCATGCCTTCTAAGGACAGAACCAGTGACTGCTGCCCTGCAAGAAGCAAGGTGTGTTTATTTACTTGACTTGCAGAATGCATTAACTCTTGTAACTCTTTAGATCTGCAAAAATAGGAAAAGAAGACATTTTTTGTTTGAGGAGCTCCAGGGTATGTTGCTGAAATTTTAGCATATGGAACTGAAAATTTAGTGCTCTGATAGGAAGAGTAGCTGAGGTGTATACTTTTTTACTCCATCTGTCTAGTGCTCGGATATCCCTGTTTGAGGGGGTGGGATTTTTAGTAGAGGTTGCTTTCATTCATTTGGGCCCTTGAGAAATTACCTCAGGGTCAGCAGTAGGATTTTTAAAAATAAATTTGTGTGAGTCAGGGACTCTGTAATACCTGTCTGGTTTTCTGGGTGCAGGAGGGAGAGTGTCAGGAGTCAAGCTGGATTCCAGGAAAACATCCTCCACAACATCTAGGACTGGGGGGACAGCCATGGGTCTGTGCTGTGGAAGATCTAAGAATTCCATGAGTCTCTTTTTAGACTGAGGGTAGTCCTGACATTCGTATTGGAAATGCTCCCTTAAGTTGTGAAGGATTTCCCCAAAGGAAAAATCCTCTGGGGGAGAGGCTGAAGGAATGGGATCCTCTGCATCAGAATCATCATAAGCAGAGAGGGGTTGCACGTCTTCATACTCAGTTGCATCAGAGTCATCGGACTCCTGTTCAGGCAAAACTACAGGGGACAAATCTCATTTTCTTTTGGAAGGGGTAGCTTGGCTTCCCCTGATCAGCATGATAAGGTCTTCTGTCATTTTAAGCATTTGAGACAGAGGCAAGGAAGCAGGTGCCTCAGATTTGGTCGTCGGTTTCTTGGGTGTGGTGTGTAACCTGGGCCTAAGAAACTTGTTTTTGAAAGAACGGTAGTTGCAAAAGAAGTTGTCGGTTTGTGTTGAAAATCGGTAGTGAGAAGGACTTCCTCAGAAGCTGGTGCCTGCTCAGTGGCTCTGGACCCATCTGAGGTAGAGACGACCGCAGGATCCTTAGTTGAAGAAGAGTTTTGTGGCATACCGGACTCCGAAAGGGTCTCGGTAGCGGCCTGCGAATCCACAAAAGTGGGCATCAGAGGCTGCGAAAGTGCCTCACTGAGGACCAGAAAACTGATGACTAGCTTAATGGAAGCATCGTTGGTAGGTTTGGACCTTTGTGGTCTGTTTCTGTCTTTATCTTTACGTTTTTTTGAAGATCTGCTGTCGGATGGCTTACTGAAGCCATATTGGAATTTGAGGACTGTAAGGGAAAATATCTAGCTACAGTAAGGGCCTGATGATGTATAGTTGTGGTGTTGAACAAAGCACAGAAGCAACAGTGGGGGACATCGTGGTCTGGACCTAAGCAAGTGACGCAGTAAGAATGAAAGTCTCGGTGTGGTATTTGCTTTCCACAGGCGAGACAATTGTTAACTTTTTCTGACATCGGTTAGTGCAAGAAAAAAGGATCCCCAACGGGGTACTTAGCTTTAGAAGACTTCAACTTCAATTTGGAAGACGAAACTCAGGTAGCGGCCTTCTGCTTTGGGCTCCACAGCAAGAAAGACTGATGTAATGGCGTTGGCTGCCTTACTTTATACTACTGATGACCTGGCATCAGTCATGGAGCGACAGCAACCGATGCAGAAATACTAAGCCTCTGGTATTTGGGCTGGCCAAGGGCTACCCTGGCAGGGATAACCCAAATGTGATGATTGCAACAATGAAACATGAAGAACATCTACCACATCTTTGGAATAGGGTACCAATTCATGTGAAACAGAGCACCTCTATGACACTCTTCAAAAGGAACCAGGACGAATGGATGGGGCATCGTAAATTCTTACCGGGGAGACATGGGCAGTCCTTACTAAATACAATTCTGAGTATTGACTGGTGTATCTATGGTACTACATTGGGTTAAAACTGCTAGACTTGAAATGACCTCCAGCTTGTTAACCTAGTAATCTCCTATGATCCTATGAGCAGATGCCTTGTTGTTCAAAATGTGGTTGTCTGAACAGCAACAAACTAAGTCCCATGGTGAAGATAGAATTCAGAAGTTGTGGACTACTTAATCATTTCTTTAAAATGTGCAAAAATAAAAGCAGATGAGTAAAGCACAGAACAGTTTTGAAAGTGATTGAGGAAAATAAAATTGATGACTGCATAGTCTCTGATGTCAAAAGAGCCCAGGACCAAAAGATTGTAAATGCAGTAGATGTATATTTTATGAATACTATTTCTTATCAAGCAATACTAATACAGCACTGCTGTCATTATAAAGCCACTGGACTGAAAATCCAATTACAAGTAACAAAAGTCACACATTCAAACAAGACAACAGCTATTCATATACATGAGTTTAAAAGGCAATGTAACAATGTCTTTGGCTACTCTGCTGATTTATTCTTGGCAAAATGCGATCCCAGTGGTTCAGAAAGAGATGTCAAATATTTAAAAAAACAAATCCTATAATCTGTCATTTCAGTGTCTGTCAATGCAACAATCAAATATATGGCACAGACAGGCTTGTAAGAAACAGGTCATGATTAAAAAAAACTATACAGTGTGTAGTTAAAAGCATAATGCACTAGTGGTCACTACTCTATCCATCAGAATAACCACTTACCCACTCATCAGTAGATGATTTGTGTCATTTGCAAGTTTATGGCGTAGTCTGTTTGCATATTCATGAAGGCAGTGATCTCAAGAGTTGTGAAGGCAGATTCATTGAAAGAAAGATTTGCACATTCATGCAGCATAGTCTACAAAGATCAGTACTGGGAGGGAGAAATTTATTGGACTAATGATGCTTCATGAGCCTGTCCACATATAAATACAGCTAGTAGCCAGATGCATAAACAAATGCAGGTAAGAGGAAGTTTTTCACAAGTTTACTACAACAGCAGTGGGTGTCTGATCCACAGGATTTAGAGGGAGGCACACATCCACTAATAGTATGTAAGAGAAAGAAATTACTTGTACATGTTACCTGCTATAGAACTCCCACTACCACAATGCTACAACAGCTCCATGCAATAAATAAACAAGAAAAAAAAATGGAAATCAAGTGAAACCCAAAGCTTAAATGTTTAAAGTTACCTAAGACTTGCAGCAATTAATTCAACTCTCACTTAGAGTAACTACCATTCTATCCCAAGATGTTTCCTATACATGGTTAAAATGATTAACTGGGTAAATGCAGAAGACAGTTGAAAAATAGTTTAAAATGGAAAAAAAACAGTTAGGCATTTTAAGTACAAACACAAAAATGTATGTTCCTAAGGGTTTGTTTTCTTTTTTCTTTTTGTGCAAGTCTGCAACTCCTTATCCAATTTTACCATTACTACAGCTTTTTGCAGACTACAGATGTTTTACTTTCTAGCAGGAAAAAAGACAGAACTGTAAGCAGTGATAATAAAAGTAGTGGTAATAACAGACATTGTCCACAGTAGAATACAGTTTATGTTTATCTTATTTTACTTACTTTCATTTACTTAAGGGGGCTGGATTGTAGCATCAACTTTAGCTTTGCACTAGAAACTTTACTGTGGCTAGTTTTAGCTCTTTTGGTGATCACAGGTGATGACCAGAAGTAGATATCTGTTTGGTTGACAGTCAGTGGATGAGAGGAAAGGACAGTTAAGATGATCATATTGCTGTGGCTTGGTGGGGAGTGGTGCAAGTGGAATAGAGTACAGTGTCTGAAAGCTCCAAGTTTAAACACATATGCTGTCATATGTTGTCACCCCCCCACGCACACACACACACACACATACTTTTGAACTGGCAGGAAAGTACACCTGTGAGCAGTGGTAACAGTGGGTAACACTACACACCGTCCACAACACCATACACTTGTATTCTTTTTATTAATTTTTATGACACTTTGTGTGAGCAGTGAGATGCTTTTCAGCAGCAAATGGAAATACATAACTGCAGCTATTTTACTACTTCTAATAATGCACGACAGGTGATTTCCAGAAGTGGTTCGTGCGTGCGTGTGTGTGTGTGTGTGTGTGTGTGTGTGTGTGTGTGTGTGTGTGTGTGTGTGTGTGTGTTGGGGGGCAGACTGTGTATGTTACATGATTACATGATTCATGTAAAACAATCATTAATGTTGTTAGTTTAGAAGGTGGGGTGTGTATACATGTCCAAGAGAAAGAGACTGAAATAAATTACTGTGCTCACAATCAAACATCAGAAGTCTACACTGAAAGTGAATGTCTTCTGGGACAGAGATGAGAAGGCATGCTGCAAATGAAGGACCAGGGTTGTTATATGATCACTACTAAGTAAAAGTAATATGGCTTATTGGGGATCAGTGTGTAGGTGTCTAACAGCATCAAGATGAAATATGGTACTATAGGTATTATGTTTTTCATTTTCTTCTTATTGAGACTTTAAAAGTACAGAAAATATGGATATTGAGTCTGGAAGGCAGATAGGCTATGAAAGTAAATGGCATTTGCAGGAAATATTTCTGAATGATTATTGATATGGTTTGTCTGGAAACAGTATCTGATAAATGGCAATATGGCTAAATGTACAATTGCTTCACAGTCAAATGTAATGCGCCCTCTCAGAAGGGGAAATTCTGGTAGGACACTGTGTGCTTGTTTTGTATTCAAGTATCTTATCTACCTTATTAGAAGTCCTTAATTTTTGCTGTGAACTCCTTCATGGAAGTGACATATGGCCTCTTATATGCAGCTAACAAATCCAGTGTTTCGGAGGGCTTTAGTTGTCACCATCTGGCATTATGCTAATTTTCCACCTGGGGTCTGATTTTACTTTGCACAAAAGTCTGGGTAAAAGTAATATCTAGAATATATGTGCACTAAGTTCACATTATAGCAGAAGGAAAATCCAATATATTTTACCGGCAAAATATATACATTTTTTCAGTTGCAACATTCCATGGCTACAATGAAATGCTTTTTGTGGATAAAACTGTAGAGTCAAATTCAGAGAATTGCTGCACTAGAAGCTCTTAGTTTAGATTTGAAGTCTTAAGTGTGTTTTGTAGCTGAACACCCTGCTGTCATTACTGAACATTTCACAATGAAATCCCAAATGGGGGGAGGTGGATACAGCCCCTGGAAGACAGGCCCCAGTAGTTATAGTTTTTATGCATTTACTGTTGAGTCTAACATCCTGCATTATTGCATTATGCTTGTTTTTCATTTTGGGTCCAGTAATGAACTGTTGCTTCAAACATCGAGAACAGTAATGGCCTAAAACAATTTTTATTGGGTTGTCAATATCTAAGGAATAAAAATCGTACATATTTCTCATGAATACATTAGTTACTTATTAATGGACTTGCGACATCCCAATCCCTCCCTAGTTTGGACAAATATGTACAGCAAATAGCATTATGTGATAAAGCTGTGTATGATTCTTTATAGCTGGAACCAACAGCTACATGTATTCTGTAGTGGAAGATGAGGGTCATAATATATATTCTGAGAAACTTGCTATAATATTTATGGTTACAGCAAAATGGTCCATTATTGTTAGGTACCACCAGTAGACCTATATTTTTACAGTTTTTCAAGCTGATACACTTAATATGTCTCAGTCATATTACGGGTATGTTTGTTTGCAGTGAGAACCAAAAGCAATACTCTTTTTTATATGTTACAGCAAATGCGCATCTTGTACATGCTGTAAAAGGCATTCCATATTTCAGATTCCGTTGTCTATTTTCCCAAAAGCTATTATGTAAGAGAAAACAAAAGGAAAGTGGTATTTTTGAGGAGCCATTTCCTAAAAAACTTATAAGCATATTTTGAAGGAGTACAGACTCATCGAGCTGGATTCAAAAAACTTTGCTGCACTGTGGTGATCAAATATGCATCATGAGTAGCAATACACAGGGTGTGTGTGATTTAGAAATCCAAGCTACACTTTCATGGCTAGGCTAGATAATGTGGTCAGCCATGCTATATGCTAATGAAGTGCTTTGTATGATAAGGAGGCAAAACAAGATGTCAGCGAGATTCAGAAATGTTTAAATGCTGGGCAACTGCACTGCACCCACTTTACATTTGAACTAAGCCATATGCCAATGTTCATATGGGGTACATTGTTGAATTATGTTATTGTCTGCCACAGCCATAGTAAATGGTATCTGCAGGGGACTCTCACTGCAGCTGCTATGCCCAACGTTGGTGACTTCCCTCCCTAACTCTAACATTATTGACCATTAGAGGATTGACAGAGACACCACCAAACAAACTGTGGAAATGTATCGGCCTCGTATGCAGCTCATGGGAATCAAGGAATACCTATTCCAGTAGATACCAAGGTATGTGTGGCTTTATGTATATTAGCTAAAGGGATCTTTCAGTGACACAGTGGGAGTATCTCATCTATCTGCCCTGAGAATATGTCATATTTTCTTAATGCCATGTTTTAGCATTTGAAGGCTCCCACATACCCCAAACAGAGAGCCAACACTATGTGTGAGGTCTATGATATAGCCCATTTTCTTGAGGTACTGGGGACCATAAACTGTTCCCACATTGAAAGAAAGACTCCAGGTGGTGAACTGGGAAGGAGGCATGTGAACCACAAAGGTTATCACTCCACCAGCTGTCAGATGATCTCTTATGCACAGGGTATCATCTAGAATGTGTGTGCAAGCCATCCAGGCAGTTTTCATAACTCCCACATATGGCACACATAAGACCTACACCAACAGTTTGTGAGGGAGTGACTTCCCACAGAGGCATATTGTTGATGCTGTATATGCCCTGGAACCCTGTCTTATGACACCCATCAGAGATCCACATAATCAAACTGACCAGGTTTACAACTGTGCACTATCACAAACCAGAAACATTACTGAGTATGTCTTGCTCCAAAATGCCACCAAACACAAAACAAGTAATCAACAAGTAACCAAAATGAATTTATTAAACACTTTTGTCAGCTTATATTGCCATACTTCTTCAGAATAAAATGTATTACAAAAGAAAACACTTTAAAACACATGAAGTGAATCACATGACTATTTACACTGCCATAAAAGTCTTCTATAAATTACACATTTAAATACACAATTACTCACTTAGCAACCAAATACAGGTTGCTACAAACAATAAGAATGCAACGTTAAAAAGCTAACAATGCTAACAGTATCATTAAGACCAGGTAAAACTTGTGCATTCAACCTTATCTGTCAAAGAAGTTCTTTAAATTCAACGTCAGCCCAAGGAGCCCTCGAGGGTCCTTTTTAAACCTTTTTTAATTTGTTAAAATTAATTCCCTAAAAGTAAAACCTAATGGGCTTTTTACTTGTAATTCTTCAGGGGTTATTTATGCTATTTGCTCCCAGTGTCGTGAATTCTATGTAGGTAAGACTACATGTAAAATTAAAGACAAAATTTATGAGCATCTTAGAGATATAAGGAATCAAAACAACAATAATATTTTGTACAGACATTTAGTTTTACATCCTACCCACAACTTTAAGCTTTTGTGTTGGAAGGGTTTAAAAAGGCTGATGTTGAATTTAAAGAACTTCTTTGGCAGATAAGGTTGCATGCACAAGTTTTAATATGGTGGTGTTTTGATTTTGGTTCCGATTACTGAGTGTGTGTCTGGGCAGTTGAAGGCATGTGTTCACTGTCTGGATTCATCCGGTGGTGCCCTGCAGTATGACCCTGACATATATGCAAAAATACTAACTGTGTGTGCAGTGTTACACAATATTATACTTAGGAAGCAGTTACAACAGGGTAGTCTTTTGCAGGGCCAGCATTTCCCAGCACAACAAACAGCAGAAGCTGAGACAGATGAGGAGATAGAGGAGAAGTAAAAAGCAGGGGATGATTATGCCAGACAGAGGTGGGCTTAGTATGACATGGCACTAACAAAGAGGCTGTGGATTCCACATAGCTTTACAACATAACTATACAAGAGTTAAGCAGATACAGTACAGTAAAAATGATCCATTCAAAAACTCTGGGCTCTGCTTATCCATGCATAGGATGGCCACACTGTGCATCAGACATAGCCAAGCCAAGTAATAATGTACAAAAGGAAGGGCACAGTTATCATCATTTGCAGAGGTGGACAGTGAAGTACAGCAGTGCATGAGTTTCATAGGAAAGTTTTAGAGTGTGAGTGCTGATGTGTATAAAAAAAACAGTGCTTTTATAGGAAGCATCTGAACTGGTAGGGAGGGATGACGTTGAGAAGGACCAAGGTCAGTGGATGTGAGTGATTTGCTGGGGCTGTGGTGGTTTGTGTGTGTGTTTGCAGACACAAAGCCTCAGCAGGTGGTGCAGCACTGCAGCTTACCCTAGAGGCAGGTACAGGGCATGTATGACAGAGTGTTCAGCTTCCCATGCTCGCCCCCACCCACAAGAGCTGGCACTGCCATGAGTTGCCCTGCCTGTACCACAACCCTGGCTAGATGATGGTGTGCTATTTGACCTTGACCAATGTCTGCTAGGAGATGTGGCAGCATGATGATGACCATGACCACAGGGACACCCTCTCCAGATAGTAGACACCGCCACAACAGATGTTACTCTGGAAGTGCTACCACTGTGGGAGAGGAATCTCACATATCCATGGCCACAGTGGTTAACACTTGTGGCTACAGCTGATGACCACCCACAAGGATGGCCCCTCACCCTTGGCAGGTGGCCCAGAGAAGACATTGTATGGTCCAGTTTATAATCAGTCTATCCAAGGAGTCAAACATATTGGACACACAATCCCATAGGTCAGCATACACACCATGGATCACCCTCACTATCTCTGCACAACTGTGGCGGTATCTCCAATGAGCACCATTACCAACCCGTACATCTCAGCCTCCCTGTCCATGAGTGCTAGGGCAAATGCAGACATCTCTATGATGATGGCCATCATAGTAACCATATGAAATGGAGACTGAATAGAGAAAAAATGGGACTACATATAACGAAGTCTGAGATGCCAATTTCTTGGAATATTCCCTTATCTCCGAGGTATGGTAATCTCAGAGTTAGTATATGTAAGTTCATAGGGGTGTGCCACTCCACACAAAAAAAAATTAAAGGAGAACAGTAATCTTTAATATCTGATCTTCTACTGCATTATTTTGCCTTTTTATTGTATGCTGGCACTTGGCATACAAGTGCTGACATTCCAATAGGGAGCTGGCAGGCACACGTCCCTGGTCTATAGTGTCCCCATCAGCCTGTCCTCTCTCAGATTTTTGTGTAGTCCGGGAATCCTCAGATATAGATACTATGTCCATGGTTTGTGTAGGGATGCACTGATTACACTCCATGTGTCAAAAACCTCTCTGCACCCCTGACTGAGCCAGTTCATCCTCACCATCATTAAATAAGGCTATACATCCTCCAACATCAGCTGGGGTCAGTTCCACAGTGCTGGATAAAGAATCAATCACCTTTGAATATGCCAAAACAAAAAATATAAAGTGTCAGCATGGCCCAGCAGCACAACTATACATGAAATTGATATTTTTAAACATGATTTAAACTAACAGTTCTGGGCATATCTTGTGCAGATGGCCACACCTATTGGATTCCTGATGTACCTGTACAACATAATGTCAGACAGATTTAATGAAGTTTACAGTGAATAAGAGGTAAGGAGGAGTTGTAGCTATTGATACAATGAAATAGGATTACATATCTGGGGCATCTGCAGTTGACAATCTGACAGGCCTGCCCAGCTCTGCCAAAACTCCAACACTATACTGTGAGATTCTGTGGAAGTGGTACTGCCTTTAAGAGAAGTCATGAACTCCTCAGTCTCCATAAGAGATGGTTCGGTTGACAGCCCATCACCAGTTATCTTATGTTCTTGTGTCATAGCTTCTGGTTTGCAGGTGGCAGCATGGATCAAATCTATGGCCCTGCTGCTGACCAATTCATAGCCATGGTCCTGACTACCCACTGCATTGACACTGCTGACAATTTCAGTCTAGGCAGGGTCACAGTTGGGCTGGTCAGTGGCATGAGTGCAAAACAGCCTTCACAGATTCATAGGTGTATACTAGGCTAATGGCCCTGGAGCCTTTTCAAGCCTAGCCCATAGAAGTGACCTGGCATCATGCCGGCCAATGTTAGTTCCCACTGCCTGTATCAGGTAGAGCCACTGGATGATCCTTGGGGTGAACTTTCTATTTCCCATCCACTCATCAAGATTTATGTTGAAGAGGGGCCAGTGAGCTGCTCTGCTTGACATGTATGAGAAGTCTATTCCACAGCATGGGCAGTCTCTGGGTTATGAACCTGTCCCTCCAACATGTTCTGTTGATTGTGGTAATGAGGTTGAGGTCTCTGGAGCATGTGGTGTGGAGGGACTGGGATTTCTTTAGATGTAGCATTTCTAACAGAGCTGGGTCAACATGGCTTTGTAAGTCAAGCAGAGATCGCCTCTTAGTACACGATATGAGACAGAGAATAGCTGGAGTTTTTTGAGTCTGTCCATGTAGGACATGTGTTTAAGGCCTAGGATCCTCTTCATGAGGTACTTCTGAGGCCTTTCCAGCTGTTGCCTGTGTCTAGTGAGGTACATGCCAAATGGAGCATTATACTCGATGATTGGCCTAATGAGGGAAGAGTAGAGAGAGATGATGACCTCTTTCTTCCTGGATGCAAAACCCTTGATAATGAGATGTGCCACATAGAAGGACTTTCTGACCACAGTAGCAATGTGGTGGTTGAAGGAGAGGTTGCTGTCAACCGGTGTCCCCATATCTCTTATAACACCTTCAGTGTTCAGTGGGCTGTCATCGATGTGGTAATTATTGGGAACTGAGTTTTTCCAAAAGGGGATGACAATGCATTTTTTGGCATTAAGCTTGAGGCCATGGTCATTGGTCTCAGTGAGGCCTTTCTGTAGGATGTCTACATCACTTGGAGAGTTAATAATGGCCCCCTGCTTGCAGTCATCTGCAAACTTGGTCAGCCAGAGTCCCTCTATGTTGGCCTGCACTTCTGAGAAGTAGATGCTAAACAGGAGAGGACCCAGGACCAATTCCTGTGGGACTCCACTTGTGACTGGTCACACTGTGGGTTCTATCTGTGAGCCAGTTTGCAACCCACCAAGTGATATAGGGGTTGATGTCTAGTTTGGTGAGTTTATCAATAATTCCTGCGTGGGGAATGGTATCAAAAGCCTTGGCCAGATTGAGGTAGGCTGTATGAACTGCCTTGCACTCATCCACAGCTCTGGAATAACTTTCTTGGGTGGCGTAAGCCAGGGAACATTGTTGGCTAGGCTTATGTAGGCCCTTGGGCCGATAGCCTAGTACCTACCTATGAACCTATGAACCTATGGTGACTGACTCAAAGAAGTCAACCAGGTTGAGCAGGCATGATCTACCTTTCACAAAACCAAATTGAGTGGGATCTAGAGTTTGGAGATTCCCTATATCCTTGTTAGTTAGATCCATGATGATGCGCTCCATAGCATTACATATCAGACTCATCAGGCTAATGGGGCGATAATTCCCAGGGTCTGTAGTCGCTCCCCCTTTATGGAGAGGGATGACTGTAGCAGTGCGCCATTCAGTTGGGACAAAGCCTGAGGTGAGTCTGTGATTGAACAGGGCACACAGATGTGGTGCCAGTTTACTTTGTAGTTCATGTAGAACACATCCAGGGATACTGTCGGGTCCCATGGAAGCTGTATTCTTGGCCTTGGACAATGCAGCTTTAACCTGTGCTGCAGTAATGCTGGGAGCCTGGCATTCCTCCGGTACTGTGATTGGTCCTTTAGGGGGGAGAGAGCGGTAAAGTTGGCACTGAATCTGTCGGCCAGTATGTTGGCAATATCTGTTGGCTCAGTATAGGAGGTACCATTGTGCAGTAACTCAGAGCAAACCTGGGTATTGCCATGGAGATTCTTGATATAACTATAGAAGGCTTTGTGGTTGTTTTTAGTGTCTGCTGGTATTCTGCCTTCATAGCTGGCTTTAGAGGTTTTGATGAGGGACCTCAACTTTTTGTTGAGGCTAATAAGGGAGTTTTTCCAGTCTTGGGACTTCACCTTTTTCTGCAACAGTTACTTCCTTCTATTGTAGAGTTTATTAATGACATGGGATCACCAGACTGGTTTCCTTTTTTTGGAGGAGAGTGTCTTGGTTCTTTTGGGTATGGCTAGATCCATGCATTTATGTACGTGTTCATACAGTGCATTGGTGTATGATTCAGCAGTCATGCATCTATTTTCTATTGACATGGGTACTGTGAAGTTAGCCACCTCTGTTTTTAGGAGCCCAAAGTCAGCTTTGGAGAAGTTTTTCATGGTGGTCACCTTTGCGTGGGTTGTGGGTGAGATGTGGATTTCCATGGTGATTAGCTTGTGGTCTGATCTAACCAGGGAGGAATTGACTATTGGTGTAGGGCAACGGCTGCCCATGTTAGTAATAACCAGGTCAAGGATGCTGCTTCCTCTAGTGAGCATAAGAATGAGCTGGTTCACGGCACTGGAATTGATGAATTCCAGGAAGCATTGGGCCAGTGTATTGGTGTATGAGTAGTTTTCCTAGTTGATGGAGGGGTAGCTGACATCACCTAGTATGAGAGTGTTGGGTTGGACCCTAATAATTTCCAGGGTGGTTAGGAACTTGGAGTGAGAGTCTTGGGTCATGGTTGGGGACCTATAGCAGGCTACGACCTGAATCTCTATCTTACCCAATGTTAGGTGTACCTGAAGTATCTCATATGCATTAAGCTGGGCTACTAGTCTGGAGGTGTGCATATCCTTTATGAATATGAAGACACCACCGCCTTTGGAGCTTCGTCCATGTCCTGGGGCCGAAAAGTGTGAAATGAGTTATAGCCTGGTAGTGCAGCGGTGCTTTCTGCTCCTTTAAACCAGGTCTCAGTTACAGCACAAATGTCGATGTTCTCCATTTTGAGGAGTGCTTTGAGCAAGTGCATCTTGAGATTTAGACTTCTAGCATTGATTAGCATGACCCTCAGATTGCATTTATTTACAGCTGTTACGGTGGAAATTTGGTCTTTGGAACATCGCCTAAAAAAGCCACAATACAGAAGGATGGCCAATAAATTTAAATAGTTGAAGGGGAGTGATTTCACAAAATGATAATTCTGTGCTCATACCAGCCAGTAAAAGCAGAGAGAAAATGAGCTATATGGTCATATTAACATAAGGGGCAGGCAACTAGAAAGACAATGGTGTTTAAGAACACAACAGTAACCGGGTAGGAGGGTGGGAACATTTTTGTCTGACTCACAAGAGACAGTGCTGTGGTCTCTTTTCAAGTTTTAATATGCAGTTAAAAGCAGAATACAAGTAAAACACAGTGTAAAGAAAACAAATCACAGTATACAGAATAGAAAAAGGCAATAAAGTAATACAAAATTCAACAAATAAAAAGCAAACTAACCTTTCCTTCACAGCAAACTGTAGCAGAGTGTGGGTGAGCCTTTCCAGTAAAGTGATGGAGACTGAAGGCCTTTAGTACTACCTCATTCTCAGCATCTGAGAATTGCAGTTTGCAATTAGATGTGGATTGGCCCGCCAGATGTAATATTTTTTCCTGTACTTTTTTTTTTTTTTTTTTTTTTTATACATGGCCCTGTTTGTATGGAAAGCAGTGTATTTAACAGTCTTGTTGATGAGTTGGTCTTAAAAAATCCTTACACTACCACTATCCTAGTAGATCATGCAGTATGCTGTTTTAGGCCTAACAGTTAGATATCTGTATTCACAATCTTTTAAGTAAATGTTAGGTATAAATGTGTGCTGTGCACATTTTTCCCCATTAAAAAAAAAAAAACACAGACATGCAACTGAAAAAAAAACACAGGGCCATTATAATAGCACTGTTAGAAAAGTTGTGGGTAAAATATCTGTGCAAGGCACACTACACTAAAATTGTATTGAATAGCATTCTGAATATGACCGCAGGGGTGTGTCACCCATTTGCCTTAACAATCCTGCAGGCTACTGCATTCAGTAAACTTGCAGTGTACCCCTTAAGACACTTTTGTCCAGCACATTTAAAAGTAGTGATATCCCTTAGAGGTATTAGGGTAAAAAGCAGTCAAAAACAACCATTATACAAAGGAATGCATTTTAAGAAGTAGCACTTAGGAAACCAAGGAAACTGTTTTAACATCTTTTTATTCATTTAACTTCAAAATAACACTGTTGTATGGTAAAGTAAGCACATAGGAATATTTTATTTGTTTCTCTTATACATGTTTATGTAGAATTTTGTGGTTATATTATTTAGAGAGGGTGCAGGGATTTAGTAATGTTTGTATAAATATGCTTCTCATTATAGTTCATAATGTACTGTGTTAAAGTGATAATGCATTTTATATTAGTTAGTTAGTAGTTTGCTTTAGTATAAAACTATGATAGTGTGGGTTTATAACCAGGGATACCTGTATCTACCTATATATTTATTTTAACATAGGGTTGTATTTTAATATGGTTTTTTGTGTGTGTGTGTCTCTATGCATGCGGTTTATCTATAGATAGCTAATCCAAATATTAAAACTTCCTTTTTTCAATTTATTTTCATATGTACTGAAATATTGTATTTTAATTTGATTTGCTTAAATATACTTGATTGGGGAGATGTAGCTCAATGCAGTGCTTGTTAGGGAATGTTTAGTTTAGGCTTTGTCGTAGTTAAGTTAGATTATATAGGTCTCAACTATGGAACATGTTTGAAATTTTATAATGTGATGTTTTCCTGTTTGTTTCTTTTCTTAAACCTTCTGTTATTCTATATTACACAAGACCTATATATGTCCTGGTCCAGGGTTAGAGTGGGTAAGCACTGGTTTAGGATGGGATATAGGGATTGCGTCCAGATCATGTATGGTTTTGAATATACTGTATTTTTTTTAATCTTTTCTCTCCAAAACCTTTATTGTACAGTCAACCTTGGTAATGTGGGAATTAGATTCATGGAATGTTAAAGGGCTCCAGAATTTAAAGAAGAGGAAACTATTGTTACATGTATTGTTGCAGGCTAAGGCGTGGTTTATTTTACTGCAAGAAACGCATTTAATGAATGATCAATGGGTTGATATAAAAAAAAAGAAGTGGATCAGAGAAGTAATAGCATCAGAAGGTAAGTCAAATAGTGCTGGGGTAGCTATGATTATTAAAGACCAATATAAGGACAAAATTTTAGATTCTAATACAGATAAAGATGGACGATGGTGCTATGTTATTCTGGCATCTACCTTATTTGATAAACCTATTTTACTTTTAAACATATATGCACCTTGTAATGATCAACAAATATTCATAACATCACTTTATTCAATTTTAACACAATTTGATAGATACTACATAATTGTTGGAGGTGATTGTAATGCTTATCAAAATCCGAAGTTGGATAGATCTTGTCCACACAAAGCATTTAATAAGCATGCAGTATTGGCACTGGATGATATTAAAGAAGACTTTCAACTATATGACCCTTTTCACTATTTAAACAATGCTAATAGTACAAATAATTTTACATTTTATTCCCCATGTCATAAAATGTGGTCCAGAATAGATTTCTTCCTGATTTCAAGAACATTGATTAGTTTAGAACCTATAGTTGTTATACATGCACGGTATTTATCAGATCATTCGAAAATTTTGCTGAGTTTTGCTAAGGAGATAAAAGATACCTTATGCAAAGAGGCTATAATTGGTCTCTTAATCCAAATCTGCTGAATAAGGAAGAAATACTACAGGAAATTACAAAGTACCTTAAAGACTTACTGGTTAGTCTAAAGAAACAACAATATGCCCCAGATATTGAATGGGCAACAGTTAAAACACAAATAAGAGGGATCCTTTTGCAAAAAGCCTCTTATTATAAAAAAATACTAAATAAAGATATTCAAAACTTGGAAACGAAAATTAAATTATTGGATCAACAACTGATTCAGAATTTTAATGAACAAACAGAGAAAGAACTATGTAAATGTCAGAAGGATCTCTTCTTAATACAAAATAGTAGATTAACATTCCAAGAATATAAGATGTTAGCGAGATATGCTAATCACGTTCAAACACCATCGAGAGCATTGGCTAGGATCATTAATCAATCAAAAACAACACTACAAATTTCGGAAATACAATTTAATAATAAAATATATTCTAAAACAGAGGATATTATTAATATTTTTGAGAAAATATATACAAAAATTTATGATGGGCAAAAGGATATGTCCTTGCATAGAATCTATGAACAATTTTTACAATCAATTAAGTTTCCAGAAATAGGAGAGGATATTCAAAATGATTTAGTTAAACCGATATCTGAAGAAGACATAGTATATACGATTCAACATATGAAATCACATAAATCACCAGGTCCTGATGGGATGACAGTGGAGTTTTATAAAAAGTTTGCGGATATTTTTGGTAAGATACTTTCAGTTATATTTAACTATATAATTAGGAATACTATTAATGATCCTCATCTTAACGCCTCAAAGACTATTTTTATACATAAAGCCAATTCAGATCCTCAAAACCCCGATAATCATAGACCGATATCATTAATGAATGTAGACATGAAAATTCTAGCCTCCATTATAGCATCTAGACTGAAGAAAATCATAACTCATATAATATCCAAAGAACAGGCTGGATTTATGGCAGGTAGACAAACCAGTGATAATACTCTTACATTACATACTATGATAACACATGCTAAACAAAATAATCTTAATATCTATGCCCTTATAATTGATGGACAGAAGGCCTTTGACAGGGTTGATACAAATTTTTTGTTTGCTCTTTTACCTTATTTTAATATATCCCATGAATTTGTTCAAATGTTGCAAATATTATATAGTAATCCCTATACTACACTGTGCATTAATAGAAGCCTCTCCAAAAGAATACAGATTAAGACTGGAACACACCAGGGCTGCCCATTGTCCCCTTTACTATTTAATCTTTATCTTGAACCTCTGTTCTTATATATTAAACAGAATGTTTATCATAATGTCCCAATAATTTATGGAACTAAAATCTTAATGGCAGCTTTTGCGGATGATCTTAATATTTATTGTGCATCTCCAATATCTGACACTGACAAATTATTGAAAGCTGAAGAAGTCTCTAACTACAAAATTAACTTGGAAAAAAACAATATTTTTCCTTTAAAGACACCTAAACCTTTTTCGTTATTGCCTTTGGTTGGGCAGGTAACATTTAAAGAAAAAATTAAATATTTAGGTATTGAGTTTTCTACAGACAATAAAGACTTCTACAATAATAACATTAAAACAATTTGGGACCAAATAATTTCTGATTTCGGGAGGTGGAAAAATTTACGATTGCCACTACTAGCAAAAGTTTCAATTGTCAAAATGAATGTGTTACCACGATTACTTTATATTTTTAGGTCAGCCCAATTAATACTTTCGAAGACATTTTTTTTAAAAATTCATAAAGAATTGGCTAAATTCATTTGGGAACCAAAAAAACAGGATATCTTATGATAAATTAATGACCCCAAAAAATAAAGGAGGACTGGAGTTGCCTAACTTCGAATTGTACTACCTATTCGTGAACTCTAATAGAATTCTAAGAATTGCCAACTATGATACAACTACTATTAAGTGGACACCAACTTGGGTGATTTTGAATTATAAATATATTTTAAAGTTAAACATTAATCCTAAAGCAATACCCTTTTTAGGTAAAGATACTTTGAAAATTTATGGGATTATTGAACACATTAAAACTAACATATTATCTATACAAGATTTATTTCAATCTTTGGATCTGGGTCAGTATATGATGGTTTTTCAACCCTTTCATAGGAATCCTAATTTAAAATTGAACAATGAATTAATTGATCTTAAAAAGTTTCCACTGATAGTTAATGTAACTTTGATTGATATATACAAATATCTGGACCGCTCGGCCAATCAAATAAGACAAGAATTTAATTTACCCAAAAAGTATCTTGTTATTTTGAGACAAATTAGAGAACTTGCTATGAGCTACTTTATAAATTTTAAACCTGAAGATGAAAATGTTAATAAATGTTTTGAGTTGTGGCAAGCCCTCCAACAGGATATTAAATATATAACAACAACAAATAAATTAATTAAAGACTTTAAATTTCATGATAAAATTCTGTTATCCAACTATTGGGAAGAGAAAATTTTAGTGACAGACAAAAGTAAGATGTTAAAAGCAATTGACCTGACTATCAAATCTACTTCTCTGCAAAAATTGATGTATACCCAGTTGATGATATGGAGTAATGCATATTATACACGCCTTACCCTGCATAAATTTAATTCTAAAAGCTCTCCAACTTGTCCATACTGTAAAAATCAACCAGCTGATCTTCTTCATATGTTCTGGAGCTGTAAATGCATATATAAGCTTTGGAATTCCCTTAAGATTCAACTTCAGAAGATAGGTTACCAAAGTACAACGTTGTCATGGAAATTTACGATTTTACATATTCCTCCGAAAGAACTCCTTAGATCACAAAGTACTATATATATTAATATTTTTCTGTTAATGAAGCTTTATATAGCCACTAATTTGTTAGACCCATCTAAAACATCTTGGGAAAGCTTTAGAGTTTTGGCAACAAGGCATATATTAGCTCATAAACTACTCAAGTCCAAATAATAAACACATTAATAACTCAAAAATTTGGGAACAGATATTTAATATTATATTAGCATAACACTTTTAACTTGAAGGTATTCACATTTATATACTTGCTTGGAGAGAATTTTGTATTTAAACTGTATATTACTGGAAATATTATTAACTACTTTTTGTTTTTTCTCTATTCTTAATGTTTACATGGAAGCATTCTTGTAAATATTGTATATTTGTTTGGTGTGATAGTTAGTGATATTAGTTAGTAGTCTTTTGTTTTGTATTTTTTCTTTTAAAATTTTGTGTTTGTTTTTACTTGTGTATGAAAATAATATAACAATAAAGGTTTATTATGGAAAAAAAAAAAGAAGTAGCACTTAGCTTAGTGAGGTGAAAAGACTTCACCATGTACCCTTAGATATCAAACCCCTTTACCATTTTTTGTTCCGTAATGCAATAAGGATCTGAGCTTCTCACCATGCTTATATCATGTAAATTTATCCCTTTGGGAGTGATTTGTATACAAATTAAGGTTAAGCTCATTATTGTTTCTGAACGATAAGCATACCTGGTAAACATCATGCAGATTTCAACATGATGCTGTGCATATATGCCTGGGTCCCAGTGGGCAGCACTGCACATATGCAGGCAAGCTGTGCTTCTGGGGGGAGGAGTCATTCCATATCTGTCTGCATATGGAGTTGCTGTAGAGTATGTATTCTCAACAGCATATACAGGGATGGAGGACTGCCATATTTCCCACCTTAAAGTACCATTGGAAGCATAATAATACAGTAACTTTAGTTCCTCAGTTTGCTATCCATCGTGTAAATGAGATGTCCTGTGATGCAAGTCATTGTGCTGCAAATGGTACACCTGATAACTACTGTGAGCACCAATTGTCTGATGTTTTTTTTGTGATTTTTCAAGTTGAGACAATATGGCTGGAGGACAGGGTAGTGCTCCTTTTAGAGCATAGAGATGGTGAGAGGATGAGGAGGAAGAGAAGGTGGCAAAAGCATTTCTTTACCTCTTTTATAATGATAAAAGATGAAGGCTTTAACAGAAGGGTTATATAGGCAGAGAGTATAGGACTGAACCCTGGAATAGTTTAGCCCAGGTTTTCACCCATGCAAATGACATATTACACATGGGGGAAACAGAGGCATCATTATTACAGTGACATGAGAAGTGACAATCTTGACCTCTTATGCCAATGTGAAGATTTATTTATTTACTTAACATTTGTTTACTGGGAAAGTCCAACTTGTAACAAAGCCAATTTTCAGCAGAGGCCTGGGGAGAAATGCACCAGACACATGTCTTCGTGATGTGGGAGGAAACCGGAGCACCCAGAGGAAACCCACACAAATGCAGGGAGGACATGCAGACTCCATACAGAAGACACTCCAGCCGAGAATCGGACCAGAGAACCTCTTGCTGTGAGGCGATAATGCTATTGCTGCACCACTGTGCTTTCCAAAGATGAAGTTGTAATGGGAATAAATGCAATATTATTTACCTTAACAGATAGTGCTGTGACTTGGGTTTGAACCAGAGGTCTCAGCAGTGGCTGGTTGTCCTAAGTACAGAAAGCTTCCTGATAAAAAGGGTGCCCAAACAAGTGTTTTAACTTACACCTCAGGTTTCTACTGTACTTTGAGTCTCAGGCTGCTGTTCATATATGGCTGTACTTTGCTTTAGGTAAAGAGGTATTAGAATTTAGGGTTTAAGGATTTTGTCATATCTTACCTACAATAAAATAAGAGAAAAAAAATAGTAAGGAAGAATAAATATGCATGCAGTCACGGTTTTCAGCATGGGTGTACAGCATTAGTGCTGTGTGTATTAATGTAAATTCATAGCAGGGTGGTCCCGGCTATAAGGCATACAGGATTTTACTTTACCTGTGTGCATGTGAGACTGATGAATAATGGAAGGCAAGAGAAGTAAGATTCCTACCCCTCCTAAGGGTACTCCAGCATGCAATATGTATAATCATTATTGTGCATTAAGATGCGGGTATTTAGCTGAGTGGTATGACTTTACAAAGGGAGACTCTGCTTTACAATTTCTGCAAACTCGGACTTTTGATCACATTAAAACAATTAATGTATGTGGATCTTTATAGAAAAAAGGAACCAAAATAAAGACATCAGTGGGATGCTTTTAATGATTGGAATAGTGAAGCCTTTAAAAGAGAAAATTAATCTGCAGTATGTGGGTTAAAAGATACAGACCAGAAACTGTTGCAATAAGTAAAATATGTGAAGACCATGCCAGGAAAAAGAAATATGGGATCCTTTTACCCAGTAATATTTGGACGTGATATATCTGACCAGAAGAAGGCCACATCTGAAGATGGTTATTCAGCTTTGTCCCCTCTGCCCGCTTTCTTTGAAGGCAAATTTTGACCACCTCCTATTGCCCTTTCTGCTGATAAAAGCAGACCCAAGAAAGAGGTAATAGAAGAAAATGGACAGGAAAATAAAGTGGGAAAGAGGCAGTCAAAAGATATGACACAGCAAGACCCCCATAATACTCACTCCACCGGCTCTAAAGCAAAACAGGAGAAACATGATGGTACTGAAACTAGGGATAAAGAAAAAAAGATACAAATTCCAACAGATAGGGGGGTGGAAGCAGTTTGTGTCCATCATCCCTGGACCATAATAGACTTACACCACACAGTTAAAGATTTTCCTAAAATAAAAGAAGATTCCGTGACATTTAAGGATGAAATACACACTGTTACTGGATGCTATGACCAAAGGCTGGCACACCCGAGTCAGTTATTAAAGATAGTAGTTACTCATGAAATTTATGGAAAACTGGTTAAAAAAGCAGGGATAGGTCCAAATGTAAGGATAAGAGGAAATGAGTATGAAGGGTTGAAAGAGAAAAGGGAAGCACTGTAAGAAGCTATCAGTAAAGTATGCCCTGAAAGGACAGACTGGAGTACAATAACTGATTGCAAGCAAAAAAAAAAATGGTGAATCTTTTAGAGATTACTTAGTGAGGTTCAGATTAGTATCTGAAAGGTATTATGGTCTTGCAGATCCTGAAGAAACAGCAGTAGTGGCAGTGGGCACTGCTTTTGTGCTAGATTTGCTGCCCTGAAACAGATACTCCTTAACTGACACAAAGAAACACTAGAAAATTTACTTACGTATGCTGAACATTGTACCAAGAACAAAGTGAAAATGAGGGAAGCAGAAGAAGAGATTATGGATTTGCAAATCAGAAGTTATAAAAAGAGAATAAATAAGAAACAGGTAGAGGAAGGTTTTGAGGTAGTGGTAGGCAAACACCATCACAAAGTATAAAGCTGAACGCTAGGGAAGAGAAGCAATCTCAGACTGTTGGTCCTTCTCCATCTGCTGTCAATGAACCTTGTTTCAACTGTGGCAGGACTGGGCACTGGAGAAGAGAATGTTCTTATAGGCAGAGGCAACAAGAGAACTGGAGCACCTGGCAAGTGGACTACGGTAATACCCCCCCCCCCCCCCCATCCCCACTAACACAGACTCAGAGGAGTCAGAAAACTCCATACAGACAACACTCAGGTGAAGGAAAACAGGCAAAGTCTAAATACTTTAGTAAAAATAAATCAAAAGGGACCTTATGTTGAACTAAGTGTTGGAAAGAAGGAAGTCCTACTTTTTATTGATCATGAGTGCCACTAGGTCTGTATTGAAAGAAAGTTCAACTAGGAAAATACCTTCCTCTAGTTGGTGTGACTAATGTTCTGACTGGTTATCCTGTGTCACAACCTAAGCCTGTGTCCTTACATCTAATAGAAGAAAAACATGCATTATTATTAAGTACCACGGCTCTGGTAAATTTCAATGGAAAGGGGTCTGTTATGTAAACTAAGATGTACTATCTATTGTACCCCTGAGGGAGTGTATTTGGGTGTCCCTGATGAGGTAGAGGGGGAAGTTTTAGCAGTACTGAAAACTGACGATGAAGCACAAATATCATGGCTACAGGCTGATGAAAAATTACTGCAACAGGTACTCAAAAGTATATGGGCACATCATTCTAATGAGGTAGGACAGTTAAAATTTGCAGGACCAGTCAGAATTTGAGTAGATTCAAATAAACCACTTCCCAGATTATCCCAGTAGTCTCTGACACCAGAAGGAAAAGCGGGACTCCAACCTGTTATTCAGTCTCTGTTACAGCAGGGAATAATAATCCCTACTGGCAGCTGTTGTAACACTCCCATACTTCCAGTTAAAAAGGCTGGCTGAAATGCTTACAGGTTTTGCAGGATTTGACAGCTGTAAATCATTCAGTACTTTCCTCTTATCCTATTGTCCCTAACCCAGCAACTATTCTTATCTGTATACCACCATGGGCTACTTATTTCTCTGTTATAGATTTGTGCTCAGCTTTCTTTTCTATACCTATACACCCTGACAGTAAGTATTCATTTGCTTTTTCATATAAAGGACAACAGTAAACTTTGACAAGTCTACCTCAGGGATATACAGAATCTCCATTCATAGTTTCAGAAATCATAAAAAGGGACGTGGAAGATGTACAGTTTCCCACCCAAATATGTATTTGTTCCAATATGTAGATGATTTGAGTTCAGCCATCTAGGCAGTGAGAAATGTAACTGTGGTGCATTTGGCTGGGGACAGATGTTTGAAGTGACATTCAGCTGCAGGGAAATATGGCTGTTGTGAATTCCCTTTGGGGTAAAATGAAGCATACACTGCCATTCCCATGGCCTTAATAACCAAGTGCATGAGGGCAGAAGAAATAATGAGTATTATACTCGGTGTACAATACATGCTTATATCACTACAACATGCAGAAGTGTGCTGCAGCATGGAGGAAATCTTGCAAGCTACTGTAGTCACATTTATGCTCCAGTATGTATTTTAGGTGATGTTCCATAGACACTGTGAATGGGGTAGTGGTCCATACACCAATTACAAAGGCAGTGACAGTGTGCACTGCATTTTAACTGCCATTGACCTGCTCACTGGCCAGCCTGCTACTGATTCCTGCCATACTGCCTGCTGTTCCATGCTGCCTTGGAAGCCATGCTCTATTTTCCCCCATGCATTTGGTGACTGAAGTTGTGGGCATGGCACTGCATTGTTCTCTTTGCCCATAGGGAATCTGCAACAGTCATATTCCTCTGCAGCTGAATGTCACTTCAGCCACGTGTCCCTAATGAAATGTACTATAGTTAAATGTCTGGGTGCCTAAACCTAGATGATTTACTTATAGGATACGACAGAGTGCAGCATTGCCAACAAAATACTATTTTTCTTGTTAACAGAATTAGCTGAGAACGGACATAAAGTGTAAAAAGAAAATTTACAGCTCTGGTGACCAAAAGTAAAATATCTGGCTTATGCAATATCACGAGGAAATAGAAATATACTGCCTTCATGTATCAAAGCAATAACTGAAGGTCCATGTCCAGTCACCCAGAAATAGCTTAGTTCTTTCTTAATAATGGCAGGGTATTGTAGGCAATGGATTTCAAATTATGCAGAGCTAGCAAAACCACTGATAAAACTGCTAAAACAGAATAACCAGAAGTTATAATTGCAGTCCCCCATACAGCAGATGCTCTTTACTAAAAACAAAAATGCAGCATGTCTCTCCTTAAAGGCTGACAGAATATGAGAGGCTGCTGATTTCAGACCCAACTATCATAATTGTTTGGTGTCCAGTTTTGAACCCTGCATCTCCATTTCCATCTGCAGAGGAGAGAAAATCAGATGATTGCATTATTGTGACTATTTTCTCCTAGGAAGGATGTGACTGATGCCCCGATTCAAAATGCTGAATTAGAGCTCTTCGTGGATTGATCCTGTAGCAGGAATAAATAAAGATGTATGTTTGCTGAAATTGCTGTATGTGGTAAAAGTGCTGTGATAATATAAGAAAGACATGAAGGGGTCACTTCAACTCAAGTGGCTGAATTAGTTGCACTTGCTGAGGCATATGGATTTGCTAGAGATAAACTGGGCGAACATTTATATGGACAGTAGCTATGCATTTGGGTGTTGCACGATTTTGGAGCATTATGGAGACAACTTGGGTTTTTGACATCAGCAGGTACAGAAATTAAAAACAGAAATCATGTTACATTTTTATTAGACTCTTTCTGGCTGCCCAAGCAGGTAGCTGTAGTAAAAGTGCAAGTGTATAGTAAAGTGATATGCTGTCAAGGGCTAATAATCTGGCCGATAAGGCAAAAAGCAAGCCTCTGGGTTAAACAGTTTTCTGACGTCTGTAATGATGGTATCTGATACACTTTGTAACCTTGTATTTGATTTTGCTACATTAATGACTCTGCAGGAAGAGGCATCTAATGATATGGTATAGCAACATCCTGATGAATGCATTGCGACACCTCAGTTTATATTGTTTTGGCTGGTAAGATTGTATCATTTACCCAACTATATAGGGAAAGATCATTTAACAAATTTACTAAATTATGACTGGTTTGCTCTATCTTCTCATTCTATGATTCAGCATTATGTACAGAAATGTGAAATTTGTCTGTCTTATAATTTGTCTCCTAGTGTTAAAATTAAAGATTCAGCTCTGCTGCCCCCTTGGGGAGCATTTGTAATTCTTCAGCTGGATGGTATTCATTTGAAGCGATGTAGCAATTTTAAATACTTGCTAGTTATTTTCTGCATGTTTTCAGCCTTGGTAGAAGCTTATCCATGTGCCAAAAATAAAGCAGACACTGCAGTAAAGAAATTATTGAGAGAGTCTGTACCAAGGTTTGGGGTACCTCATACCATTACTTCTAACAGAGGCACACACTTCACTGCTGAAATTATAAATAAATTGTGCCAGGTTTGAAGATAAATTTGCAACTCCAACACCCTCATCATCCACAGTCCTCTGCTTCAGTTGAGTGTGTGACACCCACCACTGCTGCCAATATGTGATGGGCACAACTATGTGTCATCCACAGACTGGGCTAGTAACCAAGGAGCCTGAATCCTCACCACTAACACTGGAGAGGAAAGTGCACTTGGAATACAAATGGATACACTCAGTATTTCCAGATGCAGACTGCTCTGCATCAAGTACTATTTCGCTTAACAGCACACAGGGAACACACTCAGCCAGGAGTCTGGATGTTTCTATATCTGTCTCCCACCAGATCCCCAATAAGACTCTCCACTGGTACAGCTGTAGGGTTAGGTCCTCAGCCAAGTGTCCAAGCCAAGTCGTGTAGCACCCTGTTTGTAAATCCAGCGCTTCATGCCCCTGCCCCAAGTAGATGGCACACACACTCTTTAAGATTTCATTTTCACACACACACACACACACACACACACACACACACACACACACACACACACACACACACACACACACATACACACACACACTGGGGAAAGGCTGGCACAGATTACCCGCTCTACCAACTTTGCCTGGACTATAAGGTAGTTACCACTGCAACCAGTTAGTTACTAGAAAGCCCTTAAAATGGTATCCAATTATACTGTGCAATATTAATATTAATACAAATGGTTGTAGTTCACTAAGATGGCTATGCCTTCTGGAGTGGCCCACACAGTGTCACCAAATAAATATAAGTAGAAAACAAATAAATCCAAACCAGCCCAGAAGTTGAAAATGTTGAAACACAGGTGCCCAGTTGGAAGGTAGCTGGAATAAATACGCTGAACCACGACAAAGTAAAATCTTCTTTTTAATACAAAATGGTGAGCGCTTTCGCAGTGGTAACCATTGCTTCATCAGTCTGATGAAGCAATGGTTACCATTGCAAAAGAGCTCACCATTTTGTATTAAAAAGAAGGTTTTACTTTGTCGTGGTTCAGCTTCTTTATTCCAGCTACCTTCCTACTGGGCACCTGTGTTCCAACTTATAAATATAAGTACTCTCAAAGGTTAGATAATCTCTAAAAGTACCAGCCACGATAAACGTTTTAAATATATTTAATAATAAATAATGAAATAACATGAAAATATTGAATATATATTTATAGTAAACCACAGAGGTCAGATCACAGGAAATATTGAAAAGAACACTGAAGGACAGACTCAGACAAATAAAGAAAAACAATATCTACACTAAGCTTTGCTATATTCTTGACAATCTAAAAGAATTTTACTGTTCCCTAGTAACTTACTTGGGCAATGCAAGATGAAATACATGAATAGTCTTTCTAGTCAGCCTCCCAAACAGAATACTCTATACTCTGAGATTACTCCCTGTAAAATAATATCCAAGATGACTTGCAGAATGACCTCATCTGGTCATCTGACTCTAGGTTCCCACACTATTTCCTTTTGAAGTTGTAGACAGGACTTTAGCAGACTGCTACAATACACAGTTATAGCTTTTATGGCAATACCTAGGAGGCAGAACCATTTACAACACCTCCCCCTTTACAAAAGCTAACAGATAATGGCTGTTCCCAGACCAACCATCTCTGGGCCTACTCAGCATTGTGGGGTGACGTTCACTGATTTAACAGCTCATTTACATTTCCCTTATTTTTTCTTAAAATAAGCCATCTGGTTAACCATTGTTGTGCCAGTGCCCTCTATTAAAACATATACATTTAATTCAGATACCATAATACATGTACATGGCTGTTGATACATTTTAACACAATTAACACAAACAAAGCTCAGAAATACATTTTCAGCACAAGCACCTGTACAGTTCAGCTTGATATACAAATGACATATAATTATTTATAAAATTCCAGCTAGTTGTGCTGGCACAAGTGTTATATTCACTGCCTGCTTCTCCCTGGCATGGCTGGAAGCACCTCCTATCATCACATCCCCCCCACTTTGAAGACTTAAAAATACTTGTTCAAGTGACCCTTGAGAAACATGGCTTGAGAGAAGTAAGCCTGTCTGGGAATATGTTACCCCATTCCCTGTCTTGACAGCCCATCTGTGTTGGCATTGCTGATCCCACTGCAGTGTTGTACTGCCATGTCATATGCCTGCAATCCTACCTTAATAACTTGGCATTTTGCTGGCTGGCTCTATGTAGCCATATTAAGAGATTGTGGTCTGTAAGTACAGTGAATTTCCTTACACACAGATAAGGCTGAAGTTTCTACAGTGACCATACTATGGCTAGATATTCCTTTTCTACAGCTGTATAGCATTTCTTCCTGGGTTGGAGTCTACCACTGAGATATACCACTGGGAAAACCTGGCTAAGTACACCCTCACCCCATGGTTTGAAGTGTCCACCTGCACAACACATTACTTGCTGTAATTTGGACTGACTAAAACAGGGGGTCATCCAAAAGCTCCTTTAAGCTTCTGGAATGCCTGCTGACATGCTGGGGTCCACACTACCTTATCTGGCCTGTTTTTCCTTGTCAGGTCTGTGAGGGGAGCAGCTATGATACTATAATTGGGACAAACTTTCTATAGTACCCTGCTGTCCCTAAGAATGCCCTCACCTGCTTTTGGTAACAGGGGCAGGCCATGCCTGTATGGCTTCCATTTTGTCAGGTGCTGGGCTGATCTTACCACTCCCCACTCTATGTCCCAAGTAGGAGACCTCTGCCATACCCACCTAACACTTAGTGGGCTTAATGGTCAACTCTGCCCTCTGCAGTCTGCCCAGCACCTTCCTGACATGCTGAAGGTGCTCTTGCCAGGAACAGCTCTAGATGGCAATATCATTCAGGTAAGCAAGGGCATAATCTCCAGCTCCTGCTAGGCTACGATCTACTAGCCTCTGGAAAGTTGCTGGGGCATTTTTCATCCTAAAGGGCATCTTTGTGAACTCATACAAGCCAAAAGAAGTCACAAAGGCTGATCTCTCTCTCTCTCTAGTGTTGGGAGTCAAGGGCACCTGCCAATAGCCCTTTTTTAAGATCAATAGTGGTGAGATACTCAGCCGCACCCAGCTGCTCTAGGGCTTCATCTGTCCTAGGCATGGGGTATGCATCTGACTCTGTGTGACTAGTTTCCTGTAGTCCACACATGACCTGGTGCTGCCATCCTTCTTTGATACCAGCACCACTGGGGAGGCTCAGGGACTGCTGGACTTCTGGATCACTCCCAGTTCTAACAACTCTTGTATCTCCTCCCTTACAGTCTGTCTGACTCACTCAGGCACCCTGTAAGGGGCCTGCTTTATAGGTCTTTGAGGCCCTGTAGCCACATGGTGGTGCACCCTGGTTTCTCAGTGAACATGTCCCCAAACTCCTTTAACACTGTTCAAATTTCTCAAACTTGGGTAGAGGATAGCAGCTGGGACATCGCTACCCCTTCCACTGAGGTGTCAATCCATGCCTGACTGATCGATCCCCCTTTGACTCCTCCAGCCATCCACTACAAATACTCAGCACAAGGGCCTCTCTATTCTGGTAAGGCTTCATCATATGAACATAGCACAATCTGTGCCCCTGCCTCCTGCCTAACAGTTCTATGATGTAGGATAGTCCTTCTGGAGTGGTCCACACAGTGTCACCAAATAAATATAAGTACTCTCCTTACCACCTTGAAGAGTCCCTTCCAAGCTGCCTGAAGTTTACTGTGTCTGACAATAATGAGCACCATCACATGCTGTCCCAGAGCATACTCTCTGGCTTGAGCATTCCTGTCATACTAGACCATTTTCTGCACTGGGCTCCTGACAGGTTCTCCTGGGCCAAGACCATGAGCTCCATAAGCCTTGTCCTGATGTTTAGGACATATGCCGCAACAGACTCTTTGTGGGATTCACACTCACCCTCCCACTCATCATGAATCAAATCTAGAGGTCCACTCACCCTATGCCTATATAGCAACTCAAAGGGTGAAAAACCTGTGGATTCCTGGGGTACCTCTCTGCAAGCAAACAACAGATGGGGCAAATATTTCTCCCATTTTCTCTTAAAGTGGTCTGCAAATGCCTGTAGCATGGTCTTTAGCGTACAGTTTAACCTCTCCACAAGACCATTAGTCTGGGGGTGGTAGGTGTGGTCTTTAGGTGCTTTACCCCACAGCATTCCCACAGACAAGCCAGCAGGTCTGACATAAAATTGGCACCTCTGTCAGTCAGTATTTCTCTTGGGAATCCTATCCTGCTTAAAATGTCTGGCAAAGCATTTGCCACCTTCTCTGCCTCAATGGAGGACAGAGCCACTGCCTCAGGGTATCTAGTAGCATAATCTTCTACCACTAGGATATACTTCTTCCCTGTAGAGCCTGGGGTACTCAGAGGCACCACGATATCCATAGCTACCCTCTAAAATGGCTCCTCTATCACAGACAAAGGCATCAAATGATCTTTGACCTTGTCTCCTGCCTTGCCTACTTTTTTGGCACTACTCACAGATCCTGCAGTACCCTGTTCCATCCCTGGAAATCCCAAGCCAATAAAAGTTCTGCATAATACATCGCTTCGAATGCTTTATGCCGATATGATCTGCAAAGGGAATGTCATGGGCTATGGCTAAAAGTACCAGATGGCAGGTTCTGGGCACTACCAACTGCTGTATTACCTCACCTTCGAGTCCTCTCTCAGGGGTCCACTCTCTATACAATAGACCTTTGTTCCACTTCCAGTATACAGAATCCTGCATTTCCTTGAGAATCAGGTGCCTCCCTAGCTACCTCCGTCAAGCCTCTCAGTGTAGGGTCTGAGAGCTGAGCCTGTCTCAACTCTCTCTTTGTAACCCTTCCCAGCTCCCCTTCCACAGAAAGTCTGGTCTCATCTGACAGTGGTGCCTCACTGTCAGCCTGAGTACTACTGCTCACCTCTGCCCTTGCAGTCTCTCTATCAAGGGAATATTAGTAGCCACCAGCAACTGTGGCACACCTTCAGTCTCACTGCTACATGGTAGTTCCTTCCCTGAAGTAGCCACATCTCCAGTTCTGGCTTCATGTGTGCAATCTGTCTGAGACTCCCACAGGCCACCAAACCCACATGCTTGTCTCCAATTCTGACTGAGTGTCACTGCATGCACACAAGGTACTGCATTATCAAAATCATTCCCTATCAACACATCTGCAGGGATATCCACAAATACACCTACTTGCTTGCTTCCTTTCCCACCCTCCCAGTCAAGGTGAACCCTGGCCAAAGGCATGTGGAATGGGATCTCTTCTAAATCTCTGACTGGAGTGGACTGCCCAAGCAAGTACTTCTCCCCTTTAACCACTGCTGGCTTCACTGGGGTTATATCAGAGGCTGTGTCTCTCTTGGCAGTGGCCTGTTTTCAATCTCAGATATAAACTTTGCTGGTAGTTTGGTACCCCTGTTGTTTCCAGACAACTTACCATTGTCATTCTGTTATTCCCACTTGCTGGCTTCCCCACCTTGTGTTCCCTACCTTGCCTCCATGGGCATCTATATGCTACATGGCCACACTAGTTGCATTTAAAACATTTAACCCTTGATCATGGCCATGTACCTGAACTAGTGTCTTCCTCTTTTACTAACTAACTCTGTTGGGGCGGTTTAGGCTGCCCAACATGGGTTCAGTTATATCCATGAGCAGGACTGGGCATCCCTTTCCTGTGCAGTGATGCCCTGCTTGCTAGGTATAGATGCCCCCCCCAACTCATGTGCAGAGTTGCATCCCCTGTCTGCCAACCAGATCCTCATGTCCTCAGGCAAAGTGCTAAGGAGTTGTTCCCTCACCAAAAGGTCTGCCAGCTTTTCAAAAGTGGTGGCCTGACATCCACTCATCTACCTATGAAAATAAGTGCTTTGTTCAACAATATAATCACATACACTTTCATCTGCCTTGCGTCTATTCTCATAAAACTTTTTTTCTGTAAGCTTCAGGTGTTAACTTAAAATATTGTAATAAACAGTGCTTAGCTTCATCATAATCAAAACAATCAGTATCAGACAATTTAGAAACAAGAGTTACAGCTTTACCGTGGAGTAAGGGGGTGAGGAACTGTACCCAGGGCCCTCGGTCAACATTATACTTTTTGCATACTCTTTCAAATAGATGAATAAAACTGTCAATGTTATCACCTTCTTGGTACTGAGGAAGAAGTTTCTGACCTTTATTGCTTCTGAGGTATGGTTACTCCCTTCCCCATTACCTCCATGACCCTGGCAAAGAGTCAGCATTTCCTTTTCATGTTGCCTCTGCCTCTCATTTTCTTTGGCTCCCAAATGCCACAGTCTCTCTGTTGATTTTACTTTGACCTTCAAACACTGCAGTCTCTCTGCTGATTCTAGTTCCAAACCTTTGGTCTTTAACTCCAGATGGATTTTTAAGTCCTCTGAGCAACTTGCTGGTTTGTGATGCAGCTGTGATTAAGGCTGCAATCATTTCCCCTTTAGTCAGGTTGGCATGCTCTAGTCCTTTGGCTTGGCACATATCAGCCAACTGGTTCCTTGTCAGCCTGCCATAATCCAGTGCGGACATCCTTACCTGCTCTCCCTGACTAAGCTAACAAAAAGTAAATAAGTAACACTATTGTGATAGGAAGCTTTGAATGTCTACCGTGTGGCTCCTGAGAGTACACCTTTCTTTAGTGACCAGTGCTTACAGGCTAAAGGAATTCAATATTCACAACACTGCTCACCAATACATGATGTGGTATGATCCTACCACACTGCCACCAATTAAAATGTGACACCCACCATTGCTGCCAATATGTGATGGGCACGACTATGTGTCATCCCCACGCTGGGCCAGTAATCAAGGAGCCTGAATCCTCACCACTGACACTGGACATGTACATGCACTTGGAATACAAATGGATGCACTCAGCATTTCCAGATGCAGACCTCTCTGCATCAAGTACAATTTGCCTTAAGAGCACACATGGAGCACACTCAGTCTGGGGTCTGGATATCTCTATATCTGTCTCCCTCCAGATCCCCAATAAGACTCCTCACTGGTACAGCTATAGGGTTAGGTCCTTAGCCGAGTGCCCAAGCCAAGTCCTCCAGCACTCTTTCTGTAAACCCATTGCTTCATATCCCTGCCCCAACTATCTGGCACATACACTCTTTAAAATTTAATTTTTACGCACACACACCTGGGAAAGGCTGGCATGGATTACCTGCTCTACCAGCTTTGCCCAGAATATAAGGTAGTTATCACTACCTCCAGTCAGTTACTAAAAGGCTCTTAAAAGGGTATCCAATTATACTATGTAATATTAATATTAATACAAATAGTAGTAGTTCAGCAGGATGGCTAGGCCTTCTGGAGTGGCCCACACAGTGTCACCATACAAATATAAGTACTCTCAAAGGTTAGATACTCTTTACAAGAACCAGCCATAATAAAAGTTTTAAATATATTTAATAATAAATAATAAAAGAACACGAAAATATTGAATATATATTTATAGTAAACCACAGAGTTCAGATCACAGGAAATATTGAAAAGAACATTGAAGGACAGACTCAGACAAATAAAGAAAAATAGTATCTGTACTAAGCTTTGCTACATTCCTGACTAAATCTAAAAGAATTTTACTTGTCCTAGTAACTTACTTGGGCAAGGCAAGAAGAAATACATGAGCAATCTTTCTAGTCAGGGTCCCAAGCAGAATACTCTATACTCTGAGATTACTCCCTGCAAAAAAATATAATATCCAAGATGAGTTGCAGAATGACCTCATCTGGTCACTTGACTCTAGTTTCCTATACTATCTCCTTTTGAAGTTTGAGACAGGACTTTAGCAGACTGCTACAATACACATTTACAGCTTTTATGGCAATGCCTAGGAGGCAGAACCATTTACAACACTTCCACCTTTTTTACAAAAGCTAACAGATAATGACTGCTCCAGACCTACCATCTCCAGGCCTACTCAACACTGTGTGGTGCCATTCAGTGATTTAAAAGCTCGTTTACATTTCCCTTATTTTTCTTAAAATAAGCCAGCTGGTTAACCATTGCTGCCAATGTCCTCTATTAAAACATACACATTTAATTCAGATACCATAATACATGTACATTTCTCTTCATTTCATCAGGGTGCACTGTTGATACATTTTAACACAATTAACACAAGCAAAGCTCACAAATACATTTTCAGTACAAGCACCTGTACAGTTCAGCTTGATATACAAATGACATATTAATATTTATAAAATTCCAGCTTGCTGTGCTGGCACAGGCCTTACAGCCACTGCCCTACTTCTCCCTGGCATGGCTGGCAGTACCTGTCGTCAGACAGTGCATCAGTAGAACCATTAAGATCAGGCTGGGAAAAACATGTGAAGTGGCCTGATGCACTGCCTTTGGTTCTCATGAGTATAAGGAGAACTATAAATGCAAAGAGAACACTTAGTCCACATGAAAGTCTTATGGGCCATCCCAAGAGAATGCCATCTGCTCCACCTGCCCAAAATGCGGAGCTTACATTTACTGATGATGCACTGTTAAATTACTGTTCAAAAGTTATCTCTGTTTTGCAGACTTCGCACCAAAGTATACCTGAAGCCCTTCTCCAGTCTTCAGCTCAGCCCTGCCATAATCTGCAAACCAAGGATTGGGTTTTTGTTAAAGTCTGTCAGCGAAAATCTTACCTGGAGCCCAGGTGGAAGAGGATGTACCTTGTTCTTGTTACAGTTCATACTGTTGTTCAGTGTGTTGGCCTTCCAGCTTGGATCCTTGCTTCTCATTGCAAGAAGACCTGTCTGGTATCCATGGAGATGAAAGACAATACCCAACCTGATCTTGTTGACATCACTCCTGATGGTCCTGACTCTTCTTCCCGCTGAGATAAAGGAAAACCTCTTTCTGCAAGTACTACATCAATATGCAGAAAATCTTAACATCAGCAACTGCTGACTCTGTGTATTCATGCCTGAACACTACAGAGTAGGCAGTCCTATGATTCTGGTTCCAGTGGGACTTTGAACAGAGATTGTTTGAGAAAAGCCTAACTTGGTATTATATTTCATATCTTTTTGTAAAAAGGTATATTTTCATCTAGCAGTATCTATACCAGGATATACCTGCTATGCAAAACGGGACAGTTTGTATAGGCTACAGCAAATGTAATGTGACTTGATATTAACATGTTTTAAATGAACTCAAACTGAAATTGTATAGCTGGAGACAACACATGAGTATGCTAACTAATTATTTGTGGAGATCTTGCCTATCTCTGGCTTCCCACTAACTCATCTGAGTGCTGCTATGTAGGCTACATTATCCCAGCCATCCAGCATTTTTGGTCTCCACCAACCAGCTGATTGAGAAATAAAAGATCAATACATCCATTTTTCTGTCTCATTATGGTTATGGTATCTTTGGCGCTATAGCTGAACCAAATGCTTTTTCACAAATATTAACTGAAGTGGCTAATAAAACTGCTCAACATATGGTTAACAGAGAAATGACTGAAGTAAGGGCCGTGGTGTTACAAAATCATTTGGCCCTTGACATGATTCTGGTGTATAAAGGGGATCTATAGACGCTTAGATGAACACTGTTACTCTTGTATTTCTGACTTCCATGATAAACAACAAAAAGTAGCTGATTACATGAGGAACTTGATAGAAATCTAATCAGAACTAAAACAAAGTGGACTTTATTTGAACTGGTTAAGAAATGCGTTTGTAAATACAGGAACAAGTATTGTGTAATGATTGATATAGTAATTGCAATTTGTCTTTAGTTTTAGTATACTCTGTAACTGAAAATGCATAGCTAAACTGTCTTATGACAAAAGCAAAAACAATAGTAATGGTTTCTCTAAAACAAAGACACCCTGGAACATATATGTTGGACAATTGTAATGATGCTATTGTTGTTAACCTACAAGATACTGCACTATAATCAATTTTGACACCTAAGGGGTGTTAAAGGGGGAATGCAATGGGAATTAAAAAACATATTTTAGTGAATGTAAGTTCTTTTTATACTCTGTAATTCTGAATGTTTAGAGATGTATGTTAGACACAGTAACTGCTGCCTGAGATGGAATGTTGCATTTTTTAACTATTAATGTAACAGACATCAAAGCAGGTGGCATATGTTTCCTGTTTTGCAAAGGCAAATTCTATAGCTGTGTTACTAAATCAAACTAAAGCAGTAAATAGCTATTTGAGATAATACTGGAAAAATAACATGAACATGTCACAGGGGCCTATGCCATAACTTCTGCTAATGACGTTTTCTCAATTACAGAAGTTCATTGTATGATGGTAAACAGAGCTCAAGACATGACCAGATACAGCTCTCCTTATTTAGTAAAAGAACAATGATATGCTATCATATATGTATATCTCATGTAAACAACACGAGTAGTTGTAAGATTCTGATTTATTAATACTGTATCATACCATACGTGATTCATACTACATCTAATGTCTTTTAAGGGGTTTACTTCATATGACCTAAATTTAATTTGATTGAAATTCATTTGACTGAGACCAAAACACTGAAAGTTCAAAAGACTGAAACTCATAACACTGACACATTAAAGTAAAAGGTATATGCCCTTTTACTTTAATGTGTCACTGATATGGGTTTCAGTCAAATGAGTTTTCAGTCTTTTGAACATTAAGTGTTTTGGTCTCAGTCAGATGAATTTCAGTCAAATGAAATTTAGGTCATATGAAGTAGACCCCTTTTAAGATATAAAAAGGGTTGCCTTTTTTACTTCTTTGGGATCATACACATAGACCAATCCATCAAAAAAGTACCCAATAAACTTGGCCTCCTTTATAGAAATAAACAATATCTAACTACAAACACAAAATCTACAATTGCTAGAACACACCTGCTATCTACACTTCTATACACATCCCCTACCTAACAAACCTCAGTAAAACTGACCTCGCCAAGCTAGAAACCTGCTACAAAAAAATCTCCAAATTTGCAACAAATGCCCTTATAAAACCCATCACTGTCAATATCTCAAGCAATTGAACTGGCTAGAACTCCCTCTCTTAGTTCAATTTAATCAACTAACATTCACCTACAAACTCATCCACCAACCAGAAAAAAACCCAGCCCTTAAAAACCTAGTCCAACCATACCTTGCATCCAGATCCTTCGGTTCAAACAACAATCTACTCCTCCAAGTCACCAAAGTAAAAAACTCAGCAGGTGAATCCCTATTCTCCTAATATATTTCCAAACTCTAGAACAGTCTACCTAACCCACTTATGAATACCTCCTCACCTAAACAGTTTAACAGCTAGTAAAAACCCACCTCACAAACTCCTGGCTATGCACCTGCCACAGCCCAGGTTAAAGCCCTTACCATCCTCCTTACCCACCTCAACTCTTAACATTGATGCTTACATCAAACTTCCTTTTGATCTGGTACTTATGTTTCATCTAGTCTATGCTTCCTTACTTGAAAACTTCTTGTTATGAACACAAGTACAACTCCTCAAGATGTTTTGTTCACTCATACCTGTTGTAACAGACTTACAAAAACTACCTAATGAATCTTCTGTATAACTATTTATGACTTAAAAACTAAAAATGCTTTTATGTATTACAAATGCAGCAAATATGTTTTGTGTATTTGAAATGCATATAATGATGTTTTTACTCATATGTTTGAAACTATACACTGTACTGTCTACATTGTAAAGTATGTATCTCATATGTATGTATCTTGGAGCTTTTCTCCCCGGGCCTCCACTGAAAAAGGACACATGTCCAGATGGACTTTCCCGGTTAACAAATGTAAAATAAATAATAAAATAAATCATGTTAGAAAATACTTGATCCCCCTCATGTGTTGTGATTTGGAATAAATATTTTATTTGTATAGCCAGATATTCTGCTTGTTTGCATTTGCATTATTATTTACGTTAACAAGGTCAAAGAGCAGGCATCACTTATATACTGTAAGTATAACATATGTTAGGTTTTCATTTAAAAAGGCATTTCAAGCCATCCACAAATATTGCACATTTATGCATTTGTATCATCTGAAGATACTGAAACAAACACACAACTGCAGAGAAGACGGTTGGAGCACCTGAGAAAGCAACAGGCTGAGTATACCTGCTATATGATGTCCTCATTTTAATACTGACAGTAGTAGGTATTCATGGAAACAATATATAACTTCCATACTTCATAGCCACTTGTGCTATCACTACCATAACTCAAAGATAGCAATATGTCTGTTAAGTGTTACATTTCTACAAGTATCCCCTTGTAGAGGTGGACAATTGGGTCAGGATGTTATGACTCTGTTCACATATTGTAAAGATGTCTGTAGCTTTAATTCCCCCTCTAAAAGTAATTTTACCCTTACAAATGTTTCATATTTATGTTTCTGATAATAAGTATAAGTGCACCATTGCATGAGGCATATATGTAAGAACATCATTATTATTTGAGTGGGCATGTTTAAATATAAAACAAAAGTTATTTTCTTTGAATATCATCTGCAACTAAACTATTATGTATGGCCAGCATCTCATCATCTATTCTTTGTATATGTACAATATTCTCAGACATCAAAGTACTGCCTCTATGACTATAGGCAACTGTTTGCCTGGCTATGTAGCTCATTACACTAATTCTTTATCTGTCAGACTGTATGTGACAGTGGCTTTTGGTTCATTACTCCCTCTCACTATATATAAAAAGGCTTGTTAAAATACTTAAAAGTTTTTGTTTGATTCAACAAATATAATTCTCTGAAACATAGAAATCATCTTTATTATTTTGTTTCTCTCTATTCCTTTTATCACTTTATATAGCAGCACAGCAAATGGTACTTATCCCAATGGCAAGGCCTGTTGCCCCCACCAAAGGTAGCAGTAAGAGCACCATCAGCAGCAGAAGCACAAAGCACATCTGGGTCCCAATCTGAAACAATTGCCTGGACACCTCCTGCCCTACCTGCACCATCTGCAACAGGTAGCTCTGCTCCAGAAGTTGACACAGTAGTACCTGCTGGTAGCAGTGTCAGAGGAGGTTGACTCAGTTGTCACCCATTCTTAATTGGGAGATATTGTGGGGGGATATCATCGACAGGAGATTGAATGCCTAGTCTGGTCACATAAAGTTCATGTTCTGCTGATCCATTGAGTCTCATCCCTGCTCAGTAATGGCTCTACAGTACCCAGGGTGACACGTAATCTCATACTGGGTTTTAGGTGGCAGAGACTGCAGATGTGAACACCCAGTTCTATTCCCCAGCCTGGAGTTTCCCTCTCATTTGTGTCTGTTGCCCCCCCTTGTTGGTTTTACAGTCCTCGCCTTCGCACTGTCTTCCTTCCATTTGCTGATGTCTCCTTTCCCATTGTGTTACCCTATACCCTGTCAGCCATGTCTGTCTTTCCTTCCTACTCTTGCCTCCCTCTTACTTCCCTTCTTCCTTCCCCAACTTTCCCTTCTCTTCATAAAAAATAAGCACCTGTCCCACAAAAAAAGTATGTGCCTCCTCCCCCACATCCATCCTGCTCATTTCTTACTTGCTCACCTTCTCTTAATACCCTCTGCTTGCTTCCCTTTTTAATCTCTTTCCTATACTCCTATTTACAACCTTTAATCTGATCAAAAACTAGACAAACATATCACATAAATGATCAAAAAGGGTTTCTAAATAACTTTTCCTTTTGTGGTTATACTGTACATGACAGATCGTGAAGACCACCATTGATACCCAAGTACAACCAATCAGAAATGTCACTGCTTGAGGTATAGCAACAATGACGTCCAATCAAACCAATAAACTGTAAGCCAATGAGCTGAGCTTCATTGCTTACCAGTGTGTGAATACAAAATAGAGTACAGCAGATGTTCTTAGGCTGACTGCTTAATTGGCTGAGTCTGTTAATAACATGAGTTGAGGAGTGTCAGTACATAAGGTCAATGGCTCAAATTCCCTCAGGGTTGTATGGATATTCAGACTTTTCTGCTACCATTCTATAAATAAGTAACACTCACCTCCATGTGCTTCCTTGACAGCTTCAGTATTGCTGCTTCTATGGTTCACCTTGTTAATGGAGTGTTTGATAGAATTTTACTGATGAGGGTAATGGATTCCAATCCTGAGGCACGTTTTTTTCTGCTTCCTGTCTATAAATGTGTAACACTCACCTGCTATGTGTTTCTCTGACACCTTTAGTATTAATGGTTCTATGATTCACCTTATTTGGGAAGTGCTGGTTAGAGTGTAAATGTACAGTTGATCGTTCAAATCCCCTCATGGTTGAATAGGTTGTTTTTTCATGACATTTACATTACAAGTACACTAATAAAACTCTGATGATGCCAAGACTGGTGTAGGTAACTACATCCTGTCACTTTCTGCTATGCCATCTATCCTGTTTGAGTTCCACAATTTCTAAGCTCAACTATTTCAGACTGATATCTGTGTGTATGTCTCATACCCCTTTCTCCATTGCGTTTTTTATCCCTGATTTGGTCATCATTCTCTTTGAAGTCTTCTGTCAATTTCTGTTTGGTTCTCTTGCCCTACTACTGCCTCCACCCTCCATCTTTGGTCATCCTTAACTTTCTTCCTTCCATACAACACTTCTCTGCACAGCTTTTGCCTTGAGTCACAACACTTGATCTGCAGCTTAGCAATACCACCAGTGCATAAAGTTTTGCTATGACTAACCTAGATGCTCATGTACGGTCAATGTTTATAACAGCTGCTGGTACTTTACTCTGGCCATGAGTTGGTTTAACATGGTCATCCCACAGGTCTCTACTGTAGTAATAATGAGCAGATTATCATCGGACAAAACCCACTGCCATATGCATGGTTAATGAGCCTCTGGGCTCATAATGCAAGCATTGCAAACAGTGCTGGATTCACTGTAATCATGGAAGTGGCATTTCTGAATCTCCAGCATTGTCATGTGAACTTAAGGTGAAATTCAGGCAAGAAGAGCCTTTGTAAATTGACAGAGTACAATGTTTACAAAACATTCAGCTAAAAATAAATAATATATTTTCATTTCCCTTCACAGTACAAGAGACATAAGCTAACAAAAACATAAACGGATAATGTCGGAGTGTTTTCTGATTTAAATGCAATGTGTTTCCTGTATGAATGTGATATCTTCATTCTTTGTATATGTTAAGGCATAAAATGACTTAAAATATTTTTTTTTTATTAAAATTCAAGACTGAGATGCCCCTTTGTCTTTGACTGCAAGAGTCTAATCCAGTTTTGATTTATAGATAATTATGCTAGTAACATTCTCTGAAAATAAGCATTGAACTATTTAAAAAAAAAAAACAGTACTGTGTGGGCAGACCTTCTGAAAATGCTCAGCAGTTTCGAGGTTAAACCAAAATATGTGAACTATTATAGCTGTACAGTTAATTGTTCTACACATAGTGTATTTATAAGCCAAAGGTTTAAGTAAACAAAGGAATATGTCAGACTATTGTGAGGGTGCTGGTGTTAACGTCACGCTTTACATGTTAAAATCCTCAGTCCACATTAGACTGTCCAGGCCATCAGATACAGAAGTACAGCAGTTCCTTAGACAATGAGTGGCATCCTGAGAGATGCAGGCCTCACCTCCTCAAACACATACGCCCACCTTTATCACGAGATGTGACAGAACACAGAAATATTCATATCTCATCTCTCCGTGAAAAGTTTTGTTACTTCATCTACTACATGATTCTATTTGGCTATAATATTAATGCACAATAGGAAACTGAAAAAGCAACACATGACACATATACCATGAGAACAGTGCTGTTTTTGTGCATTTTCATCAAACTTTCTGCTGCTGGTAAACAGCACTTTGTTAGCATTTCCAATGAAATTTAAGCTGAGAGAAATCAGTTAGCATGATTATGACAGGACCAGCATTCAAAACACCTTAAACAAATCATGTGACACTGTATAACCAATCAGTTTAAATGCAGATAAACAATTCCACTGTTCAAAGTTGCAGTGAAGCAAAGGAAGACACTTACTCTGGCAGAGGTGAGCAGACATAACCACATGGATTGTTATGTCCACGAACAGAAGCTGCATTTGGAGGACAACTAGTGCACTTCACACTGACTGCTAAAAAAAAAAAAAAAAAAGAGAGATAAACAAATCAAAAATCATCAAATGAAACTGAAAAAACACACAAAAATATCCCAGTGTTGCTAACTGTACATTCATATGTATCTCTATGTTTATATGTCTGTTGTTTGCAAGTATACAGGCATTTTCCAGACTAGCTAAGTCAGCTGATGTAAGGGACCTTTACCATCTGTTGACTACATATGTATACCACAGACTCAAGTTACAGAGGCAGAGTGTAACAGTCAAAAGCAGGAATAAAAATTAGGTTTGAAGAGTAAAGGCTACAAATATAACTAGCTATTTACATACATGACAAAACAGCGTAGCTTGGTTTATTAACAGTATCAGAAATCAATGTTATCAGAATCACTTTTTCTTAAACAAGAAGCATTTTAATCAAATTATCACTTATGACATAGGCAATCAAACATTTATATAAATGAAAACAAACCATATTGACATTTTTCAGCTACAACCATTATACATCACATATATTTTTTTCTAAACAGTCACTGTCAGTTGGACATTACATAGCTCATTCTATTCCTGCCTTCTCTTAAACTTCATTCCTCCTCCAAAACATTATTCTGCATGTATTGTTCTTAAAATTCCAATTTTATTCTATATAATTTGGTCCTACCCTTTTCTAAAGATCCCACTTCTATTTCTTTGATCTCTGCTATGATATTCACTATTTCTAATAGGGCTGGATTATACTTTGATTTCCATTTTCTAGCAATTTTTTTTTTTGGCAGATACGAGAACTAAACTCTGCAAGGCCTCGCTACGTTTAGACAATTCCAATTTTGTATCACAGCTCAAAAAAATCATTTCTTTAGTTACACCAATTTGCTCGCCCAGTATTTCTGACACAGTAGTCTGCAGGGAATTTTAAGTCTGCCAGTTCATTTCACTCCCAAAAATATATTCCCAATTATGTCTTTCTTTCCCAATAGACCTCCAACATTTGCAATCTACCCGTGGGAAAAAAATATTTGGAGTCTGCTTGGGATATAAAAACAAACACTTCAAGCAAAAATCCAAAATCCTACATCTTTTAGACTTTGTTGCATATTTGCAAGTTCTCTCTCGCTCTCTCTCTCTCTATATATATAGGTTTAGTATTGAAAAGCTGAATGGAGATGCACTAAAGATGGACAATCAAAAGCCGGATGTTCGATTGTCAATGTTGCTGAACACTCCATGTTCGAAAGTTCATATCAGCGAATGCTACTGTGCATTAGCTGATATGAATTTGAAGTAGTGCACAGACATCATGGTACAGTGCGGTTTGGGACATTTATCCCTTCCCTCACTGTAGTGTGATCTCAGAGTTGAAATATATAGTTAGCAGGGGGTGCAGGGGGGCTTGCCCCCCCTAAAAACATGATGTGAGGTGTAGGAGTTTCACTTACCTGAGCTCCTACAAGGACATTATGTGGTCTGTTTATCAACAATGTCAAATCTGCTGAATTCGTTCAGCAGAGTCGACATTGTGACTGGACGTACAGCACAGTTTAACTTTCGCTCTTCCCTTAGATTGTTCCGTATGGGAATACCACTTGGCAATCCTGTTGAACTTTGCCCCTTACCCCTGCAGTAGTGCGATCTCGGAGTTGGTATATTTAGTTGGGGGTGTGGGGGGGAAGTCCCCTACATGGGTGGGTTTAGTTTTGGGGGTTTTTTTGTTTGTTTTTTGGGTTTTTTTGGGCTGGCCAAGTGGTTACTTACGTCGGGGCGGAATGTCGGTGTTCAGGATGTCGGCGTTCTGGTTTATCAGTGTACTCGTCTCGGTGAAGTGAATGTCAGTGATGTGGGTTTTTGGGTAAATAAAGTAGATCCATATATATATATATATATATATATATATATATATATATATATATATACACACACACACACACACATACACACACACACACACACACACACACACACACACACACACACACACACACACACACACACACACACTCACACACACACAATATATATTCTCCCATTGTTTCTTTGTGAACTGCTTTTCCAGTCTCCCTTCTCAATCTTTTCTAACCTCCTCTGATTTATTCCTACAGTTGTCATGCAGCATTTTATATGTCCCAGTAATTTTCCCTTTTTTTAACAGAAAACAACAAACACAGTACAAAGGATTAGTCCAGATAAAATCTCTATAGCTAATAGATCTAAGAGACTCTCTCTGATACCCTCCCTGTGGGAGGAGTGAAGACACCTTGTTAAAGTTTATTAAGTTAAGCTGTTAGATGGATGAGTGTTCTTGTTCTAATACATTACATTCAACAGGTCAGTTATTTAAAGTCAGTTACAGACAATGGTGGGACAGTCCAAGGGAGCAGACTGGAAGAAAATCTTTGAGATGGGAAAACAAGGAGCCAATCCTAAATGTTAGAAGTTAACCCCTTATATGAATACTGCTGAAAGACTCATCAGCTCAGCAGTCTGTGGAACCTCATTCTTAGTTAAAAAGTTTTATTTTTATTTTAACTTTTAACAAAGAAAACATGACAACATGATATGAGCTACCACTAAAGAATTATTTTTAAGAAAGCACTTTCTCCTGAGCTTCATCAGGTCCATCTAATAGAGTGGTTTACATTTTGATCATTGAAAATGCCTGCTTTGAAGAGGCTATCACCAGACTTTATTAGTCTATTTTGTAACACATGTAAAAATGAGAGTCTGTGTCTGCATCTATGAGGCTCATATTCCTTGAAGCCAATGAAGAAAGCTTTATTACAGAGATTTTTCCAGTCTATTATTAATAATATGAGAGCATGTGCCCACTTCTACTCTTGCATTGCATGTTTAGTGTCTACTTATAAAAGGCTCATATACATGGTTAATATGATCAGGTAGTCACTTAAAGCTGCACTAGGTGAGTTTCCATTTTTGAATACATGCATCCAAAGAAACAGCTTACAGTGGAAAACAAGTCAGAGTGCTCATTTGTTACTGAGTTCATGGATGTGCAAAGTAGGAGGAAATAAGTAAGCAAAGTCTGAGACCTCAGAACATTTTGTATAGGCTTTCTGTACTCATGGAATAAAAATCCACCAAGTGGTCAACTGCAGAGTATACAAAATGTTTAATAAACATAAGAATCTCAAATTGTGTTTGAGCATAAGCAAACTGTGCCTATGGTGTAAAGAATACAGCAGTGTGGAGTGGTGCCCTGAGATGACAATTTTCATTGTACTGCAGGTTACAGAAATGTTGTTACATGCAGGCCGAGTGGCTAGAGTATCTTTTCCTGGCTGCCGTGGATTAGCTGCAGTGAGAATAAGAATGCTTATTCCCAAGGCTAGTAGTATGTGAGGGCTCTTCTGTTCAGATTCCTCTTATCTTCAGGTTTCAGGTGATAAAGTCAGGGCTTTTCTGTTCAGATTCTTCCTCTCTTTAGGTTCCAGGTGGTGAAATTAGTGCAAAAGAAGGTAGACAGCTTTGTGCCTGACTACATAAAGGGCCGGAAACTGGGAGGTATCAGATGTAAGGGCAGTTAACCAATCTCCTGAGAGAGGGATAGTGCCATGGGGCCTGGGGTGAGGTTAGATTATGTAAGATGCTGATATAATCTGTATGGGTGTGGCCTGTCAATCAAACTGGGAGGCTAGTGTTTGGCCCCCTTTTCTCGCTCCTAACAGCAAGAGGAAAGCCCACGTCCCAAATGAGTAGCAGAAAAAAACATTGTTCAAATAACTGAAAGTTGCTGTTTAAGTTTGTACACATCATGAGGTAAAACACATTTTCAAACTTATGACAGTTACATTTTAGATTACTACATGTCTAGAGATCACAAAACCAAACACAACAAATGAAATAAACAGTGTCTTGTTTCCCATGTCACTAGTTCACCAGATAAACCATACCAAAATACAGGTAGTGTTTTACAAATCTAATTACTTGATTGGCTTTTTCATGTTAACACCAGCAATTAGGGTTAACAGTTTATGTCCATATTCTGGGTTATACAGTACATGTGTTTTAGTTGTACAATTTTTGGTTTAGTTTCCTGAGTGCAAGCACACTTTTAATGGAAATGCTTGAGTTTAGACCAGGGTGGTGGTAGGTATCCAGATTGATATTCCAGCTTAACTCCATTTTTCAGGGATGGCATTTTTATTTCCTTCAAGTGGACCCACAGTGAGCTAGTTCAGGATGTGGAAGTAGAAACCTACATGGTCCTGGAAATCATGGCATTGCTTTGCTAGTTGTTTTTTTGAGAATCTGGAGTCTGATGTCAGGCAGGTGGAGTGCTACCCTGATTCCGAATTTGTTCACAGTTTTCCTTATTTAAAAACAACTGCAGCCATTACATTATACATGGTATATCACAAAAGCAGTGTTGCATTTACCAGAACAAGTGCTACTGATTTTTCTCCTGAGTACTGGACAAAGGAAGTAGTCCTTGTTGCAAAAGGGTGGGGGGGGGGCATAGGGTTAAGTTCCTCTCTATCCAGTCCCTAATATTTCTGGCTGTCTTAAAAACAAAACAAGGATGAGGTCCTAGGAGTTTTTTCAGTTTTTATTGTCTGTAATCATCACCCAGTTGTTGGCCAAGATCATTCTGATTGTTTTGTAATCAGCTGTAAAAGTGAGTGCCATGTTTCTTTTTCTTTTGTCCTCCCGTGGATCCTGGTGTTGGTTTCTGTTCAGCCCTAGGAGTCTCCCATGGGGGTCCCCTCAAAATGAGGTCCTCTGCCTCTTTTAAAGTTCTGATGGGGCTGAGGATGGAATTCAGTAATCTATTGCTGCAGCCCCTAACCAGGAAGCTGATTAGATTTGTAATGAAATATTTAAGCTCTTTGGAGACGTGCAATTCTCCTCCCCTGAGATTTTATAACATTTCCCTCTGTGATCTGGGGATGCATGCTTTTATTGGGAAGCAGCATATTAACCCTGGAACAGGTTGTTGGAGAGGTATTTGTTTTCAATGTCATTGGATATGGTTATGATTAAAAAGCTGACCGAGATCTTGCTGTGAGATGTCATGAATCTCAGGAAGTTAGTGGAATTACTGACATGGTTGTACAAGTCATTCAGTGTGGCTTCATCCCCCACGCAGATGACAAATGTGTCATCAGTGAAACAGAGGTACCATTTCATCAATGCAAAAAGGGGCTTTAGTACACTGCCTCTTCCTCCCATTTTCTAAGAGCCACATTGGCCGGACTTGAGGCCATGGCTGCCCCCATACCTATTCCAGTAGTCTGCTTACAAAACCTGTTGTTAAACATGAAGTAGTTGTACCTAAGCGTTAGATCCAATAACCTTCCTAGAACATCTATCCCTTCTGTCCTTCTCATATGCCTCTGGTGCAACTTGAATACAGTAGCTGTGTGGAAGCACTGTATAAAGTACTTCTGTATCCATTGCAACTAGGATTGTGGATTTGCTAACTGGAATATCTCTAATTTTAACAAGAAAATCCAGAGAGTCTAAAATAAAAGATTTGTTGGACTCTGCCACTGGTTTTATCAGTGCATCAAGGTAGATGGATATTGTCTCAGTTGTGGAACCACCACTTGCCACTACTGGTCTGCAGGGAGGATCCAAGATGTTATTATGGGGTTTTGGAATCCCAAAGAAGCTTGGTATTTTTAGGTGGGGTGTGGCCAAAAAGTCAAAAAGTTTGGCACGTAATAAATCATCCTAATGCTGCATTCTTAGTTGCTCTCTTAAATTATTATATGCAAACCTCACAGTGTTAAAATCATATTTACTGTTGAACGTTGTCAAGCGTGGTCTCAGTCTTGTAGTTATAAGCAGCTGTATCTGTTACTAATATGCTCCCCTTTGCCTGACTTCATGATCCTGTGAGTCTTTTCTCTGCAGCCAGTTCCTCTTTGCTAAAGTTGTATAACTTTTCCTAGGTGGTTTACCAGGGCCCTGCAGATATCAGCCTCACATGTGCTCTCATACACACTCATGGTGGAGTGCGTTGAAGGGCAAAAGTCACTGAACTTTTTCCATTTTATATCTGTGGTATTTTCCTCACATCCTGTTGCCTCATGTTGGGGATGAGTGCACCTAAGTCAGGTCCAGGTTCCTGGTAGCTCTGGTGAAAATCCTGCCTGTTGTCTCCTTCCACATCTCTCTGGTCAGCAATGTGTGTGGCCAGGCTCACTTGTTTTCCAACATCACACTTGGGTTGGTGGTTAAGTTTATGCTTCCTGTGCCTAGCAACATATTTCCCATTATTATGTCTAGGTGGGTATCTTTTTCTCCTGGTCAAAGAATGATGGTTTTGTGCTTCTGTTTGTCCCTTGAGTCCCTTTTGATTTTTTGCACTTTCTTCTCCTTAACTTTGTTTTCAATGTCAGTGATTCTTTTTTCAACATTTAAAAATCTAGAAGTGGAGCCAGGATTGTCCTTGCATAAATTTTCCAGGTTTAAGATGCTGCTGATAGTCAAATCCTGCTGGGTTTTGTTATGCTTAAGGAAGAGCCCATTCTGCTTGAGACTAGCATCTTTTAAAACTGTGTCCCATTCCCTGATTCAGTCCTCCTTCACATTGTTCCACATGGGTTTGTTCAACAGCTTTAGTCCCCTAGGAATCAGTTCTTTTTTTACTACTGTTCCTGAGGTAAATGTCTTTCCAGTATAGTTCTTTCTATATTTTTAGTTGCTTCTCAAGGAGAGAAAGTTGTCTGTAGATTCATGTTAGATGTTGTCTCTTGGTGAGCTGTTTGTACAGTCATCATGCTCGGTGTGCTGGGTTACATTTACCCAGCTAGCTGTCTCCAGAAGGTGTTTAAGTCTCCAGTTGTCCATTTCCATATTGCTGGTGGTCTCCTTAAAGTGATTCTCTCAAGTGTAAAACTCCCTGGGGTTCCAAGGATGAAAAGAAAATAGAGGCAATCCAGAAGGCTTGAGTGAAGTGTGGGATCCCACCTGTGACCCAGAGGGTGACAGGACTAACAAGAAGCACAGTACAAAGGATTATTCCAGATAAAATAACTGCATAGCAGATCTAGGAGACTCTCTCTGATACCCTCCCTGTGGAAGGAATAAAGATACCTCATTGAAGCTTCAGTTCTAGATTTGACTAAAAACTCTACCAGTGCTGGTCTTTCTCTTTGCCTATAGTCTGATATCAATCTTTGATAGGGAAGGCAATTTCTAACCTTCATGGAAATGTATTATTGGCCTCTTCCCATTCTATTACCATTCTTTCTCTAATTACTTATTCCCAATACCTTGATTCCTTTGCCAGTTTTCTCCAGTAAATTCCACCCCCTCTTGCCTATTCTCTGTTCTAGTAATTGCAGCCATCCATGCTGGCAAAATCTCCTTTCTCGATTCCCGTGTTATCTTAGTTCTTAGAATACTTTCTGCTACTGTATGAATATAATATTCTGTATAGAATTGTTATTCTTCTTAAGAATCTGTATCCAAAATAACAGTCTCTATTTCTTGACCCCCCCCCCCCATTTCATCATCATCTCATTCCACTTTGAATTTTAGTTTTCTGCTTGTGCTATGTATAGGAGCCTTAACTGTGTAGCTCAAATACCTCTTTAAATCCTTGTTCTATTGGAAGGATCAACTTATCCAACTTGACTCCTGCCCTCTTCCCCTCCCAGATAAAATGCTTTAACTCTTTATTAATTGATATCCACAGCTTCTTCTCTGGTTGATAAAAATATGCCTGATCTGTGCATAAAACTAAAGGGACTAAAACATTTTCACTGCTTGTATCTTGCTATCTATATCCATAAAACAGAACTTCCAGTTTCTCAGTTTTGTATTATCTTTTGATTAGTCTCTTCTCATATGTCATTAGGTGCCATAACAGAATCCTTTCTAACCCATACTCTTAAATACTTCATCCTATCATGTCCCCATAAGTATGAGTATTGCCAAACCAATTTGTGTGCGGGTACATAATTTACAGCCATTGCCTTTGTTTTAGATTCATTAATTCTGTATCCTGGTAAGTCATGAAACTGTCACAGAATCTTCCACAACAAAGAAATTTCCTTTTCTGGTATTATCAGATGCAAAATAATATAATCTGCAAATAAAAACAACTTTTCTTGATCCAAACGAAAAACACAATCCAGGCTGGAAACAACCACACAGAAAACAGGATGAACCAGATTTTAATGTCACTTTTAGCGCATTTGTCTGTAAGTAGCACAAGACTTCTTCAAAAACATTATACTAATACAAAAAATCTATTAAGTACCATACTTTCCCTCCCCTGAAAAACACATGTATTGCCAAAACCAATGAAATGCACACTCCAATTAAAAATGCCTTACAAATTCTTGACAATTAAAGACTTGGTACCAAGCATTAAAATCACACATTCTTAAAGACACATGTTCTTTGAAAAACACACATTTGGTATATACAAGAACTTCATACTATATAGGAACGAAGCTTCAAAATACTGGCAATAGATATAGTTTAATTGAGTCCAAGTGGAAAACAAGCATTAAACCTAACTTGCCACCTTAACTCTTTATATTCAATACTGTCAGCCCAAAGACCACCTCTTACATTTTTATTAATCACCTCAAGACTCAAAAATCCAAATTCATGACCAGGGGGTTTCAACCACATGCTTAGAAAGTGCATTGTTGGGGTTCCCTTTCTTAATAGCATAAATGTGCTCATATATACGATCTTTAAACCTTCTCTGGGTATTTCCTATATAGAACCCCTTACATTGCTTACAGACAGCCAGGTAGACAAGCCAAACAGTATTACAGTTGCAGAAAAATTTTTTTTAGTTGGCTATACTACCATTAACAGTGGTCTCGTCACCTTCTATGATGTATTTACATAGGCCACAAAAAACACATTTACGGGTACCAATTCTCGCATTGATTTTGTTTGAATCACCACCCTCTCCATTTTGTGAGATTTCCTTAATGTTTCTCCCCCTTTTGTAAACAATTTTGACACTACCCCCAATCAACTTTTGAATTTCATGAAAACAAAAAAAATTCCAGTCCTTTTTCAAAATTTCATAAATATGATCACTATCGGGGGAATAGGTGGTGACAAAGGTTAGTTTGTAACCAAATTTGTCTCCATCATCAGGTCTGTTGTTTAGGCCAAAAGTGTCACAATCACCATTTAATAGAAGGGGGGGGGGGACTTTTCTTTTCTCATCTACCTCATCTCTTATGTTTTGTACCAATTCCTGCGGCTAACCTCTAGCCAAAAACATATTGGCCAAAATTTCACATTCATGGGAGTATGTTTCTTCTTCAGAAACCATCCTTATCAAACGTACAAATTGTCCCTTTACAATGCCACATTTTTTATGTCCTGGGTTGCAACTGTCATAATGTAGGAGGCAATTTGAAAAGGTGGGTTTCCTATAAATGCTGCTGACCAACATTTTGTTCACTGTGTCTTTGGTGATTTTGACACCTAAGTATGAGAGGTCTTGTTCACTCCATTGGGAAGTAAAAATTAGAAAATCTGTTGGTTTGATTGATATAGTCAAGGAAAACCTTCAATTCATCTGGACTTTCTTTCCAAACAATAAAGATGTCGTCCAAAAAATGCAAATAGAGGGCCCATGGTAGGGCCTCTCCCTACTTCTCAAAAATAAACCTTTTCTCCCATTGCAGCATTACTACATTCGCAAATATGGGGGCACAAACTATTATGATAAGAAGTTATTAGTACCATCTGTTATATATAACAGCTTTAAATGTCTAGTTTCAGCTTTTGTGTTATATGCATACACTAGTGTTTGGCAGGTCGATCTTTTACACAGCTGTTTTTGGTCATATTACCTTGAATCTATGTCAGTTCTTACAAGACTTTTTGTTTTAATAAAAACTCTCAAAAACACAAGCAAACACACCCCCAGATCACCCCTAACCTATTAACTTAATTCAAACACACAAAGCTAAGTACATCTTCAAATAATGAAGTTTAACCCTCCTAATAGGCATATTTGTCCCAGATTGACAGCTACACTTAAAGGTATCAACCAGCCTACATTGAAGGTTACCCATGCTAAGATGTATGGTACAGCCTGTGCTTTTACTTACACTAAGTGTTGTCTGTTTTTCTCATCATTATTCCTCTCCCAGATGTAGAAAACAACTTGAATGCTTTCAGAAAACATTATCTTTTACCACTGGAAAAACAGTATTCTGTTTTATTGCCTTCTTATCAGATTGCCTCTATAGAAACAAGATATGCAGTTGCCTTCAGCTACAAGCTTCTCATGTTGCACTGTGAACATTTATTTGCTAAACTTTTCATTACTTTCAATGTTCTTTTATTTACTTGCTTCCACTTAAAACATGTTAGATCAAGCCAAGGGTCTTAATCCAGTCATTGCACTAGGCAAAAGCACATCAATTTTACTTATATCTCACATCAGCAAAGTTTACAGCCTATTATCTTAAACATGCTTTTGTCCAGGCTCTCTTTTCTTTTCATATTGCAGCGCCTATACTTTTTAAAAATAAACAAGAAGAAAAAAAGAAGAAACGAAAAAAGGACACGTTTACTTTGATATACCTATAACACAAAAAATAACTGTAAATGCTTTACCATATAACATGCAGTGTATGTCATGTTTTAGAAAACTACTGTTAAGAACAAAGTTTGTTTTACTTACAGTAACCTCTTTCCTTCCTCTTCCTCTCTCCTTAATGTTCTTCCAAACCTTAATGACATGAAATAGGACATATGCCTTTTTATCTGGTTTGCTGGTTTTCTTTCTGTTGATTTCCATCTCCAAACTCCATCCTCTGGTTCATTTTCAATGTACTCTTAGTTCTTCTAGTCAATTCCTGTGCTTTTTCCTTGCCTCTCAAACATTTTCCTTTGGAGTATTGGCAAAGTTTTCACTGGCATAGTCTCTCTATGAACTCTATTACCAGAAGAATAAGAAGCACAGTCTTCTGTTTGATAGCTCGTTTTTTGATTGACAAACTTTTATATTTCTTCCTTAGCATATTCTCCATCAAAAATTCTGAAGATAGCTGGATACAGCATCCTGAATCTCACACCTGCTTCTTGACATTCCCTGATTGCTGGAATAAATGAACTCTTCTGCCTGCTGCATAGTGAATAATCATTTTCAACAAACACTCTACTGTCTCCACCTCCTTCTGCCACAATTTTCTCAGAATCACCTCTTTCTGCTGGTAGTATTATATCTTTAATATTAGAGTTTTTGGCTGCTTTCTCATGGCCAAGTTTGGAGCATACACATTATGTGCCCTTTCAATTAACAACTCCTGCTGTGGAATACCAGTCCAGTTGCTTATTTGTACTTTCATAAAATTAATGTAATCTGTTCCTTCCAATTTCTCTGGTACAGTAGATAATCTCAAGCTTTCCCTGTATGTTTTTTTTTGAAACATCTGTTCTTGAGCAGTCTCATACTCAAGCCAGCCATTTCTTCATTTCAACCTCTGATTTTTGCAGTTATGTCAGCTCATCTAAAAATCTGTTTAAAGCTTCTTCCATTTTTCCAGCCTTTTGTTACTTGAGTTAATATACTCCTTCATTGTATTGTTTATTTTAATCAATTCTGAGAACATTTGACTTATTTATCATCTAGATTACAGGAAGTCATGTCTTGAACCAAAACTGGAGCTTGGACTGTTTTTTGCTAAACAGCTGCAGAATTCTTCCCAGCCAGTGTTTTCCCTTCAACTTTTATGGTTGATTTTTTTTCACATTCTCTAAATTTCTTCCTTGCTGACATCCAGGCAGTGCACTTACTAGCCAGTAACTGAAATTTACCCCAAAAGAGAAAGTCGCTTTTCTGGTTTTCTGTTTTCAAAACTGGAGAGCTGAAATTAAGCTGTTACTGTGCAGCCATTTTGGAAGTCCCTTTCAAAATTACATATGAACAACTATATAAAGTAATGCTTCTCTAGAATGGGCTGGGACAGTGAGAATACCTACCTACCACCTTTGTGGCTTGTAAGTGAAAGGATGTATGAGCCACAACAATCTTGGTCTAGACAGACTGGAAGGTAATTCCATATTCTTGTTGAAAATGAAAAGAAAGTACAACATCTTGTGCTATTTCTACAGCTAGAACACTTTGATACTACTTTCATAGATAAAGGATTCCAGTCAGGGAGTTGGATAGTCTCTAATATGACTATTCTTTATGAGATTATTTATTACAAACCACAAAATATTCATTCCAACTATTTCTGGGAGCTTACAAGGAGGTCAGAGATCTCCTTTCAACACAAAAGACATTCCAGAATAGAATAACCCATTCTGTGAATCAGTTCATGCACCAAGTGCTGAATGAATGCAGCCAGGTAGGGTCCCATATGGAACCCCAAAGATCTTTAAGGGTACTCTCTATACAGACTTCAAGAGTACTGACAAGGTAGGTTTTGTTGTCTTTGGTGCAATGCGGACAATAATTACATCTTCTCTCACTTTTCTTTTGGAGACTGAGAAGAGGCCCAGTTTTCTTACTCCTTACTTATATCCCCTTTTCTCACTCTCATATGGATTATTTATAGCGTGGTCTATGGCACAGTTTTTATTAACTTATTAACTGGATAAGCCCACTGGACACATGTCTTTTCAGGGGCAGCCCAGGAGCACTGAGAAAGTTACTCAGAGTCACACAGCAGGCAAATGGAAGTTAGGAGACTCAAAATACTTGACTGCAAGAAGAAGCTCATTAACGTCTCATAGCTGTAATGCTCCATGCTGTTAGACTGCATCTCATACAGGTGATAATCAAACCTTAACTGCTTATCAGTGGTAATCACCCAAATCTGAGTAGGAGGAAACATCTTTAAAGTTATATTATTAAGCACATAGTGCTACACCTCTCAGGTCCAGATATCATGTAGGTCATTTTTTATACATTTTGGGACTGGAGAACTTTATTTCAGCCAAGGATCAAAGGTACACAACGGGTCTTGTAGTGTGGCTTCATCTAGTTTATTAGTGATGATTTTAAATATGTTTAGGCTGTCTTCTGTTTACAGACTGTATACAGTTTTGGCAACTCACTCATGTAGATGTTAATTATTAATGGGCCTTAAATATAAAAGTATAAAATATATAGTAAATATAAAAATATATAATAATAATATTAAAGGCCTTGAATCTTAAATATTCATAATGCCCCTGTGATTAAATGAATTATACTAATTACCTTACCAAGTCTACTAATTCTGTTGCTCAACCAGTTTTTTGTACTTGCAACAATGTTCATATTAAACTTTACATCTCAAGTTTTCGTAACACCATGGTTTACAATATTAAAATCTCTGCTAACATTGATGAAGATCACTTCAACTGGAGGCCAAGATCTTTTGCCACATAATCCTAGAAATTAAGAAGATATGATGTAGTTGGCAGGCATTTTAAAAATCAGACTGTGTTATATCAGCAGTTACACTGATTCTAAACTGTTCCACTACCAGATCACAGAATTGTTTTGGCATATCTTGTAAAAAGATTACTAAACTAAAAGAATGGTTGTAGATTTTGATTCCTTACCCTTTTGAACTAGGGTAATTATTGCCCTCTTCCTTCTAGGCATTACAGATGGCTCCTGAAGAGACTTATTAAAAGTTAACTTAAAAATCACAGTTATACCACTTCTGAACTCTCTTAACTCCTGGTTTGAAACACTACTGTGGCCACTATGTTTATACACCTTGAGTCTCATTAAATTTTGATACACATGCTCCGCTTTTACCAGCTTTTTATCACTGTTTCTATTTACTGAATTTGGTCTCACAAATGTTGGTTTAATTCCGGGGAAGTGTTGAAAATGTTGAAGCTTTACTTAATGGTGCATTACTGAATATTAAGTGTATGTTTACTTGTAAATCTGAAATAGTCTTGTATTTATGACTGGAGCTTTTCTCCCCAGGCCTCCGCTGAAAATGGACATGTATCCAGTTGGACTATCCTGGTCAACAAATGTAAAATAAAATAAAATAATTGATTTGTACCATATGTCAGAAATACCTCACTACTATTCTCTTGATTTTACCTTCTTAACAGAGGTGATAGCTCTTTGATCCTCACAGTGGCATTAACAATTAACTTCAGATGTTCCTTTTAGCTGTATAGTCTCCTGTAAGCTCTAACCTATAAATATATATCCTATATATGCATAGAAAAAATATATATGAGTCTACCTTACAACATTGAATCCCCACAATGCCGAATCACATTTCATTGAGACGAATGCATTGAAACTGCAGAAGAGCGAAACTCCAAATCATCAAACCACACTTCTGTGAACACACCCCTGGACTAAAACCAAAAACTACAGAAACTCCACCTACAATATACCCATCCCCCCAAAACACAAAAAACCTACACTATCCTGTCCTACATTTTAGCAGGGGGGCTGTGCCCCCTGCACCCCATCCACACCCCCTGCAAATTAAATATACCAACTCCGAGACTGCACTACATTGTAGAAAAGGGCACACACCCACAGCATGCCCACATCTACCTCAGAACCACCCAGTGAACTCTGCATTTACAGTATCTCCATTCCCTTCACTACTGTTGCTATGGAGGAATAGGAAGTCCCTTCAATTTGCAGAAGTGTGGTTAGATGACATGGAGTTTCGCTCTTCTGCAGTTTTGATGCATTCGTCTCGATGAAATGTGATTCAGCATTGTGGGGATTCGATGTTATAAGGTAGACCCACACACACACACACACACACACACACACACATATATATATATATATATATATATATATATATATATATATATATATATATATATATATATGTTGTCAACAAAGGCCCGGGCTTCTTTACCAATTCTACAGCTATGAATATTCACTATGTTGGTTGCTTTAGTGATTTCTGGAACAAGCCTCACTCAGATGTAAAAGTTTATTCTTAATTACTTACAAGCCTGATATATATTATTTCCTAAATATGTAAAAGATAATCCCTTTCTGTTAGTGTTTTACATGACACTGGAGGTTCACCTTACTCCTCCTAATTTTTTTTCTGAAGACCTATTTGTAGAAATGCTAGAAAGTGACATCAGGTTTGTCCAGACAGAGTGATCTTTTTGCAAAGCTGATAAGTGTCAAGTAATGCTGTAAAGACAGTGCATAGTTGAACCATTTTTAGGGGATCAAAAGCAGAATATTTAAAATGTTACGAATGATAATACTTAAGATTTTACTGAATCTGGCAGATTCCAGTGTAATTGTTTCCAAGTACAGGCTGTCCGTCAGACAGCTTATAAATTTACCTTTCTCCCTTGTGTTCTAAGATGTCTGAGGTAGGTTCAGGAGTTCCCAGAGGTAATGATAACATTATCACCTGCTATACTTAAAAATCATCTAAACATTATTTAAAAAAAATAAACTTTTTCATATAGCCTGAGGAGAAGGAAAGAAGACCAGAAAACAAACAGCTTCATCTTTCACAGTTTACATACTACTGCCAAACAACAGTATCCCTAAACTCTAGGTGCAGGCAGGCTAGCTGTGGCTTCTCATACACAAAGACAATGGCCCTTTCATTTCTGTTCATGGTATTGTGGTAGGTCTGTTGCCAAACAAAGGTCTACTAGTATAGTAGTCTATGCCTGTGTCCAAGTACTATAATTCACTAATCACACCACTTTTAAAGTTGCCTTGTCTTAAATAATGCTCCAACTCAATTTTTTGTATTTCAAGCAAGTGCTGGTATGTTCTGCTGAAGTGTTATGTTCTGCTTTCATCAGTGAGTGCCTACAGTGGATTTCCTTTGTCCTAAAAATGGGTAAAGAAAGGATTAGATTTTTATAACCCCCACAACCTTTGCAGGGCCCATCTCAAGTGGCTCCATTGCCTTCATCCAATCTGTTCCTAAGTTCTGCAGAGAAAATAGCTGAGAATTCCCAGGCCAGACAAGAGCCCCAGGGCTTATCCATTCCTGCTCATGAAGCCCTATCAACTCATCTGTTCCCCAGCGGCAAGAATCAGATGGAAAGCAGCAGGCCAGCTTACAAGTCCTATGGAGAAGTCCCCAAATCTCTCCTTACAGGTATTCCACAAACTTGCTATAACTGTCTGAGCAGAAAAAGGAGGAGTGCATGCTTCCTGTTTCTGTAGCTCAGCAGAGAAATCTCAACCTAATACAGTTTAAGTAAGCTTCACCATTACAGGCAGGTGACACCATCATGCACCAGGATGTGCTGCCAATGCCAGAGACCTAGCAAACCCATACCATTAATTGACCATCTCTTATCTAGGTCACAGTCAAGGCTTCATACCTCTACTCAATAGGACTGGGAAATAAATGGATAGTTTTAATAGCTTGTCCCAGTAACTTCATTTCCAAAGATCAAAAAACAGTATTATTTTGCTATTTTTTATATTTATAATGGAATATTGACCAGATGTCTAAAAGCTAATGTCAGATTCATCTGTGACCATAACATATTATTTACCATTTTAACTTTGTTTATGAGTGTTCTTTTTGTAGAATCTTGAAAATAAGTTCAGAATTGTTATTTGAACTTTGTGTTTTGTTCCTATATCCTGGTCCTATTAAATTCTAAGGTTCTGCCAGTCTGTACATCTAAGTTGTTTCCATTTACTGGAGCCTCCACACATACAGATAGACAGACAGTGTTTTCATTCCCATTCAAAATTTTAGCCAAAATGTTTCTCACATTTAATATCATATCATCTCTTTGGTGGGCAAGTTACTGTCTGTAAAAAAAAAAAAAGTTCTCAGTATGATCAGAAAATTACCCTTACACAAATTTATTCAGCATTTTAGTCATAATCATGGTTAATACTTCATCAGAATAAAGTTACAGTGCAAAATTACTGTTTAAATAAGAAACCTAAAGATTAAATATATGGGATCCCTAGTTGCCAACCATCTTATCAGAGTGAAAAGTTTATTAAAATTGAGGAGACGGTAAGCTGTGTATATAGTTGTATCTAAGTTTTGGGGATGAAGGTTTTTGTCATGTCATTATTGGTTTATGACTTAGCTTTATAGGTGATTACTAGGCTAATGACCCCACTGGGCCTTTTTTTAAGCCTAGCTATGCTTTCAAAAGTGAGAATCATATTCTGTACTTTTTACCTGGGAAGTAAAGACCATGGGAATTATGCAAACCCCACACTTTTGTGTAGTGATCTCATTCTGCTGAAATCTTATACATGATTAAGACAAATGTGTTTGATAAATGTATGGGAGTGTAATTTCACAGGTCACAATATGTTTTTCTTTTCTTACTTTTCATGTCAGTTGTGCTCCACTGAGACATTTGAAATACTGTTGTGTAGTTCTTTTTAGGTTACCAGCTGTCTGAAATGGTTTTCCTTACAGATGTATTTGCCTAACTCTGTAATAGTAGAGACATATATATATAGTGTGTGTGTGTGTGTGTGTGTGTGTGTGTGTGTGTGTGTGTGTGTGTCTATATATATATATATATATATATATATATATATATATATATATATATATATATATATACAAATCAGGGGAAGGTGTGCAGGTATCCCACCACACTGGGGTGAAGCATGGTGTAAAAGTGCACTTGCCTCCCTGCAAAAAAGGCCTTACTCTGATGTTCACTGGCAGCAGTTTTATCAGGTTAGTTTCAGAACATTGGCATTTGGGGAATCAATTGTTGAACTATTGACAAGATTCAAGTTCTGTTATGGAGAGTTTTAGACAATGCAAGTTAGGGTCTCAGTTGGTACTGGCAGTACAGGAAGACTAGGTATATTTTCATCATGATCTCCCTCTTGAAAATGTTAAAAAAGGGACAGGAAGCATAGGAGAACACTGAATGTCAAACAATGTGTTTTCCTTTAAAGTTGTTATTTTGTAGGGGGCAATCTCCCCTGCACATACTGATGTGGGGATAGAAGCCCCCCCAATATTTGTATACCAACTCTGAGATTACCATACCTAAGAGAAAATGGAACATTCCAAGAAACAATGTAAGGCCATATTTTTGCTCACTCAGTCTTGATATTTTGGGACTCAGACTAATGACTCTAGACATTTCATATAGTTACCATATTTTATAATGCGCTACATGCTACATTTTCTAACTCCGGGAGAATTCTAAGCTGAGTCTACAAATCTGTTACAACAAGAAGCTCTGTCCAGTATAATTCAAAAAGCCATATAATAAATGTGGGCCTAGAGGACTACAAACTAAAAGTCATCACTGGCAAACATATGCAGAGAAAGTGAAAGAAGGCAAAAGTGGAGTAGCAGAAAAGAAGGCAGAAGAAAATGAAAAATGGAAGTATGTGGTACGGCTTCTAAGAAAAAAGACACAAAATGGACAGGTATGAAGTGTGGAACAATTTAATAGCTCCTACGGGTGCAAAAGCACATGAGGTAAGAGCATTTATTTTTATTAACAAAGAGACATTTTGTGACATTATATCGGAGACTGTTTCTTAAATGGAAAATTTTCTTGGAGAATATGAAAAAAGAAAGACTGTAACCCATGGACTCTTTATGTGATAAAAGCATTTAGCAGGGAAACAAAAAAGAAAACTCATGTAAAATTTCAAACTGAGGTAGAAAGAGCGAAGCAACTTTGAGTGGTCATTTTTAAAGCTTTATGTAAAGAAGTACTGGACACTACAAATGTTTATGGACTGGTGGCTGGGATTGTAATACTGTGTTAAAAAACAGAAAGCTAAAAAATATACAGTACATATACCAAGTATGATAAATGTGGAGGGGAACAGGGGTGTTGTTAAATACTGGGGACAACTCAAAACATTTTTTTTTTTGTGGAAAAGAACTACATGAAAAGAGACATGGAGGACCTCTCTGATTATGTAGCCCAGGTGGGTATGACCCTAGCCCTGAGCAGCATCCTACCATCACCCAGAATGGTACCACAGTACAAGCAGAAAATGACTGATTTCAACAATTGGCTAAGTTTCTGGTGTCAGTCTAAGCGGATCCAGTATTTGTCTGCTTGGGATGACATGATTGGCAGACATCAGTGCTTTGCCAGAGATGGCCTACATCTGCCACCCCTGGGCTTCCGGATACTGGCCAAGGGTCTTGCCACCCCTATAGTGCCTTTTTTAGGCAGTGTTCCAAAGACCAAATTACCACCGTAACAACTACAAACAAATGCAATCTGAGGGTCGTGCTGCTCAATGCTAGAAGTCTAAATCTCAAAATGCACTTGCTCGAAACACTCCTTAAAATGGAGAACATCGACATTTGTGCTGTAACAGAGACCTAATTAAAGGCAGCAAAAAACACCCCTGCACTACCAGGCTATAACTCATTCCACACCTTTCATCCCCAGAACTTGGACTGAAGCTCCAAAGGCAGTGGTGTTTCCATATTCATAAAGGATGCGCACACCTCCAGACTAGTAGCCCAACATAACTCATCTGAGATACTTCAGGTGCAGCTAACATTGGGTAAGACAGCAATTCAGGTCATAGCCTGCTACAGGTTCCCAACCATGTCCCAAGCCTCAAACATCACGTTCCTAAGCAGTAGGGTCCAACCTAACACTCTCATACTGAGCAACTTCAACAACCCCTCCATTAACTGGGAAAACTACTCATGTGGTTTAAAACTACTCATGTGGTTTCTGGCTTAAAAGACCACATCTGCACTTGTTTCCCATCTTTCCTGTAAATAACTTACTGGGTAGCACTAGAAAGCCTTAAACTGATACAAGCCTTCTAGCTTAGAAGAGAGACTTTGGAGTGATTAAATATCAGTTTTCTGTACTTTCTTGCTGTACTTAACTGTTTTCCAGCTAAACGCAGATTTTCCAGCATTTATTGTGATTTAAAAGCTTTGTTTTTTCACATATTGTACTTATTTGACTGCCTGCACTCTTAAAAAGTTGTTTTTTGTTTAAATAATTTGTTTAACTGTTGTAGGCTATACACTAAAGTGTAATAGCCTTTTCTGATCATTTGTAGTCATTTAAAGCTGTTTTAAGTGTATTTTTTTACTGTTTTTGCCTTACGTTTTCAAAAAAACAAAAAAACTAAAAAAATTCCTTGTTTCCCACCTTTCTAAGCTAGTATAGTCCAGTTTTCAGGCTAGTGCTGAATTCAGGCCTGTGATACTAGTTTCTGAGTTGCCCATACCTTACTTGGATAGAAGGACGTTTCTCTGTTCACCTGTGAGAGAGGGGAGCTTTGAGCAACCTATCAGTCCCTGGAGGAGTGGTTCCAGCCCAGAAGTTAGTAGTTTATTGGCCATTTTGGGCTAATTTCTATCTCTTTCATTTCCCTACTGTAAAAACCGCTTTTGCACAGTTTTCCACATCGGGCACTGCCGGTTAGCTACGGTTAAATTATTCCCAGCTCCACTAAGTCTCCTCTTCAGTTTTTCCTTGAAACTAGTCTAACACTCAACCTAAGCACTCAAAAAGCATCTTACAGCCCAGCACCTGCTCAGACCTAATAGCAAGCACTAATATACCCTGACACTGATTGCCCAGCAGGGCAAGGCTCTTTATTCACCCCTCACCAACCAAGCAACTAAGCAGCTCACCCTACTATTCAGGCATGACCAAAGAGCAACTTCAGGTGCACTCTCCAGTCCAGCTGGTGAATCTGGGTATCCTGAGGCAATGTTATAACTGCCTCATGTACACAGACAACCCTCTCCTCCTACCACAAAACACTAACATATGCGAGAGATGCAATTATACAGCCAAACTGGAAGCTAAGCTGTCTCCACCCAAGACTGGAACAGGCAGTCAAGAGGAAAAGGTTAACACTTGCACCACACCTCCAGCCGCACAGACCTACTAAAACAGCACTGGCAAAAAATACACATAAATACACAAAATCATACTCGGAGGCTCTAAATAAAAACCTGCAAAAGCATCAGAGACCTCCAAAGCAGACACCCAAACAACCTGCACTTCCCGTCACAAACCAGACAACACATAAAACACAAAATCAGTGTGCCGCACAATCACAGCCCATAAGGCGAAATAACATACCTAACACACTAGTAATAGGTGACGCTATAGTCAGGCACACTGACGTCCCACTCACTAGGCTGAACAAGCAGAAGGTTACTGTTAGCTGCCTGTCGGGAGCCAGAATCCACCACATAACACAACCACTTAGGTCACTCCAGAACAAGTACAAATATGACTCTGTCATTGTTCATGTTGGTGTGAATGACCTGAGACGTGCCTTCCTGGACTACATGAAAAGAGACATGGAAGAGCTCTCTGATCATGCAGCCCAGGCTGGTATGACCCAGACCCTGAGTAGCATCCTGCCCTCACCAAGAATGATACCTCAGTATAAGGAAAAAATGATCAATTTCAACAATTGGCTAAGCTTCTGGTGTCATTCAAAGGGGATCCAGTGTCTGTCAGCCTGGGACGACATGCACGACAAGCCACGTTGCTTCGCAAGAGACAGCTTGCACCTGTCACCCCTAGGCTTTCAAATACTGGCCAAGGCTCTTGCTGCTCCCATAATGCCTTTTTTAGGCAAGGCTCAAAAGTCAAACCCACCTCCGTAAATAGCACAATTAACAAAAAACTGAGGGTTATGCTACTCAATGCCAGGAGTTTAAATCTCAAAATGCACATGCTCGAAGCACTCCTCAGTATGGAGAATGTCGACATCTGTGCAGTAACTGAAACCTGGTTCAAGGCTCCAGAGAGCACCCCAGCACTACCGGGCTACAACTCATACCACATGTTTCGGCTACAGAACATGGACCGAAACACAAAAGGAGGGGGTGTATCCATATTCATCAAGGATACCTACACCTGCAGGTTAGTGGTGCAGCATGATACCTCTGAGATCATCCATGTGCAACTAACATCGGGCAAATCTGCAATGTAAATTGTGGCCTGCTACAGATCACCCTCTATGACCCAGGACCACCACTCCACCTTTCTGGAGACACTGGAAAACATGAAGGTCCTACCGAACACCCTGACATTGGGCGATTTCAATTACCTTACCATTCACTGGGAAAACTACTCAGGTACAAATTCCCAGGCCCAGTGCTTCCTGGAATTCATCAACTCAAGTGCCTTGGATCAGCTGGTAAACTCCCCTACCAGAGATGAAAACATATTGGACCTGATCATCACCAACATGGGCGACAGGTGTTCCACACTGGAGGTCAACCCATCACTGGTTAGATCACACCATAAACTAATCACTCTGGATGTCCACACCTCACCACCACCCCCAACTAAGGAAACCACAGTAAAAACTGTTCTAAAGCAAGCTTCACCTTACTTAAGACAGAGGTGGTAAGTTTCCCAGCCCCCACGCTAAAGGATAATGCTGCCCAAGATGCAGAAACCTTTACAAATGCACTCTATGAGCACCTACAAGGATGCATGGATCGTGCCATCCCTAGCAAAACCAAGATTCACTCCTCTAAGAGAAGGAAACCTGTTTGGTGGACCCCTGCAATAAACAGGCTATACAAAAAAGCAAATCCCAAGAAGGAAAGACATCCCTGATCAGTATCACTAAGAAACGAAGGTCCCTCATGAAATCTTCTAAGGTTAACTTCGAAAGAAAAATAGCCAAGGATTTAAAAGATAACCACAAAGCCTTCTTTAGCTATGTTAAGAATCTAAGTGGCAACTCACAGATATGCACTGAACTAATGCAAAATAGCACAAAATATACTGAACCTACTGATATTGCCAACATCCTGGCATATAGATTCAGTGCAAACTTCACCCCCCTCTCACCTCCAAAAGGGCCCACAACAATACCGGAAAAGTGTAGTGTCCCAAACATCACAGACGCATAGGTGAAAACAGCCCTTTCAAATGCCAAAAACACAGCGTCAATGGGACCAGATGGTGTCCCAGGCTGCGTCTTGCATGAACTACAGAATGAACTAACCCCCCACCTAAACACGCTGTTCAACCTCAGCCTCTCCACAGGCTATGTGCCCATAGAATGGCGTACAGAAACGGTTATTCCTCTTCACAAAGGAGGGGCCACAACTGACCCTGGTAACTATCGCCCCATAAGCCTGACTAGTCTAGTCTGCAAGGCTATGGAGCACATCATCATGGAACTCATTAACAAAGACATTGGGAACCTCCAAACACTTGACCTGACCCAGTTCGGCTTTGTTAAGGACAGATCATGCCTACTAAACCTGGTTGACTTCTTCAAGAGAGTCACCAAGGCCACAGACACAGCCTACCTTGACCTCACCAAGGCTTTTCACACATTCCCCACTTGGGTATTACAGAAAAACTCACCAGCCTGAACATAAACCCCTACGTCACGAGATGGGTTGCCAATTGGCTTACAGACAGAACTCACACGGTAAGAATAGCGGGCTCCAGTTCCGACTCTAAACCAGTCACAAGTGGTGTCCCGCAAGGCTCGGTCCTGGGACCCCTATTGTTCGGCATATACTTCTCAGAAGTACAGGCAAACACAGGAAGACTATGGCTAACCAAGTTTGCTAATGACTGCAAACTGGGAGCCATAATTGACTCTCCGGCTGACATGGACATCCTCCAAAAGGAACTTCCTGAGATGGACACCTGGTGTCAAAGTCATGGCCTTAAGCTAAATGCCAAAAAATGCATAGTCATCCCATTTGGGAAAACAAAACACCCACAAATTACCACATAGGTGACAGCCCCCTTAATACAGAAGAGGTAATAAGAGATCTGGGGACCCAGGTAGATAGTAATCTCTCCTTTGACAATCATATTGCCAAAGTAGTTAGGAAATCCTTCTATGTGGCCAATCTAATTACTAAAGGGTTTGCATCTAGAAATAAAGAGGTTATAGTGCCCCTCTTCTCATCACTCATTAGACCCATCATAGAGTACAATGCCACATTTGGGATGTACCTCACAAGACACTTCCAACAGCTGGAAAGGCCACAAAAGTACCTCACCAAGAGGATTACTGACCTCAAACACATGTCCTATGCAGCCTGACTGAAAAAACTCCGGCTGTACTCAGTGGCATATTGTTTACTCAGAGGTGATCTCTGCCTGACTTACAAAGCCATGTCCAACTCAGAATTGATGGACATGCTCCACCTAAAGAAATCCAAGTCACTGTGAGCCACGCACTCTAGTGAGCTAAGCCTCACTACAACAATAAATAGAACATGCTGGAGGGATAGATTCCTGTCACAGAGACTCCCCATGCTTTGGAACAAAATTCCAAATTACATCAGGCAGAGCCCCTCACTAACACTCTTCAAGAGAAACCTTGACGAGTGGATGGGTAACAGAAAATACACCCCTGGGATCACTTCATTGGCTCTGCTTGACAGAGGATCAGTTAATTAATCAATGGGGTGGCGAAAGCCGACACACTCTGGCTAGGCTTATAAATGCCCTTGGGCAGATAGCCTAGTACCTACCTATGAACTTATGTACCAATACACTTGCTCAACGTTTCATGGAATTCATTAAGTCCAGTGCCCTGGACCAGCTCGTTCTTATCCCCACTAGAGGTAGCATCATCCTTAATCTGGTCATTACTAACATAGGTGACCATTATTCTACACCAACTGTCAACTCCTCCCTGGTTAGATCCGACCACAAACTAATCACCTTGGAGATCCACACACCCCCCCCCCTTGCAAAGGAAACCATCATGAAAAATTTCTCCAAAGCTAACTTTGGGCACCTAAAAGCAGAGGTGGCTAACTTCATGGCACCCATGCATATGGAGATCAGTTACATGACCGCTGAATCATACAACAATGGACTGTACAAACACATACACAAATGCATGGATCTCGCCATATCCAACAGAACTAAGACGGTCTCCTCCAAAGAAAGGAAGCTAATCTGGTGGTCCTCTGCCATAAGCAAACTCTACAACAGAAGGAGGAAACAGATGCGGAATAAAGTGAAGTCCCAAGACTGGAAAAACTCCCTTATCAGCCTCAACAAAAAGTTGAGATCCTTCATCAAATCCTCTAAAGCTAACTATGAAAACAGAATTGCAGCGGACAGTAAAGAAAACCACAAAGCCTTCTATAGTTATGTAAAGAATCTCCACGGAAATACCCAGATTTGCTCTGAGCTACTGCACAATGGTACCTCCTACACTGAGCCAACAGATATTGCCAATATACTGGCTGACAGATTCAGTGCCAACTGTACCCCTCTTCCCCCAATGGGACCAGTCACAATACCAGTAGATTGCCAGTCACCTAGTATTACTGCTGCACAGGTTAAAACAGCACTGTCCACGGCCAAGAATACAGCTTCTATGGGACCTGACAATATCCTTGGCTGTGTTCTACATGAACTACAGAGTGAACTGGCACCTCACCTGTGTGCCCTGTTCAATCACAGCCTCACCTCAGGCTTTGTCCCTACCAAATGGCGCACTGCTATAGTCATCCCTCTCCACAAAGGAGGAGCAACTACAGACCCTGGGAACTATCGCCCCATTAGTCTGATGAGTCTGATATGCAAAGCTATGGAAAGCATCATCACAGACCTAACAAACAAGGATATAGGGAATCTCCAAACTCTGGATCCCACACAGTTTGGTTTTGTGAAGGGTAGATCATGCCTGCTCAACTTGGTCAACTTCTTTGAGTCAGTCACCAGAGCTGGCCAAGCCTACCTTGATCTGGCTAAGGCCCTCGATACCATTCCCCACACAAGAATCATAGAAAAACTCACTAAGCTAAGCATCAACTCCTAATATCACTAGGTGGGTTGCTAACTGGCTCACAGGTAGAACCCACAGTGTGAACATAGCTGACTCCAAGTCAGACTGCTGACCAGTCATGAGTGGAGTCCCACAGGGTTCAGTCCTGGATCCTCTCCTGTTTGGTATCTACTTCTCTGAAGTCCAGGCCAACACAAAGAGACTTTGGCTGACAAAGTTTGCAGATGATTGCAAGTTGGGAGCTATTATTAACTCCCTGAGTGATGTTGACATCCTACAGACAGGCCTCACTGAAACCGACTGGTGTCAGAACTATGGCCTTAAGCTCAATGCCAAAAAATGTGTCGTCATCCCCTTTGGGAAAAACCCAGTTCCCATGAATTACCACATCGATGGTAGTCCGCTGAACAAAGAAGGCATTATAAGAGATCTGGGAATACAGGTTGACAGCAACCTCTCTTTTGACCATCACATTGCCACTGTGGTCTGAAAGTCCTTCTATGTGGCACATCTCATTAGCAAGGGATTTGCATCCAGGAAAAAAGAGGTCATTGTCTCCCTCGACTCTTCCCTCATTGGGCCAGTCATTGAGTACAATGCCACATTTGGCATGTACCTCACTAAACACCTGCAACAATTGGAGAGGCCACAAAAGTACCTCACAAAGAGGATCCTAGGCCTTAAACATTTGCCCTATATGGACAGACTAAAAAAACTCCAACTATTCTCTGTCTCATATCGCCTACTTAGAGATGATCTCTGCTTGACTTACAAAGCCATGTCTGACTCAGCTCTGTTAGAAATGCTACATCTAAAGAAATCCCAATCCCTCCGCACCACACGCTCCAGAGACCTCAACCTCATTACCACAATCAACAGAACATGCTGAAGAGACAGGTTCATAACCCAGAGACTGCCCATGCTATGGAACAGACTTCCCATACATGTCAAGCAGAGCACCTCACTGGCCCTCTTCAAGAGAAATCTTGACGAATGGATGGGAAATAGAAAATTTACCCTGGGGATCACTCCAGTGGCTTTACTCGACAGAGGCACTGGGAACTAAAGTCGGGTGGCACAATGCCAGGGTAATCCTATGGGCTAGGCTCCAGGGCTATTAGCCTAGTACACACCTATGAACCTAACTGACAATTAACTGTGACAAAAGAAAATGTTACGTTTGTGAGGAAATGGGATATGATGCAAAACGTGTGACTTGAAATGCTATAAATGTAACAAAATTGGACATATGGATTGCAAAAATGAAAATAAGAGTCAGGAAAAGGATAGAGAAGACAATGAAAGAAAGAGAAGAAATTTTACAAGTAAAAGAAACAGAAAAAAATAGATTACAAAAAAAAACACAATAAAGAGGACATACCAGAAAGTTCTGAAATAAGTGATGAAGAAGATATAAACTGGGAGGGAGTAAAATGGAAAAAGAATTCTATTGGTAAAAGGGTGAAAAACAGAATAAAGAAAATGTAAAGGGAAAAAGTACAAAAGAAAAAAGAAAGAAGGGAAATTGATGAAAAAATATGTACAGCTATTGATTGGGGCTTGGTATAATGGTTAAGGTCTTTGACTCCCAGACACAAGGTACAGTGTTTGATTCTCCCTTTGGGAGAAAGAAAATGGCTAGGATTAAAATGGCCTATTAAGAATGCTAACCTAGTAATTACCTTTGAAATTTTACAGTGCTGTCTCTAAAAGTGAATAGTATTAAGAATATAGTAAGAAGAACAGGAATTTTTGGAGTGGTGGAATACATCTCATGTATAGGTAATTACATTAGAAGACACAATATTTTTAACAAATGAAGAAAGATTACAAACAGAGAAACTACACAGAGGAAAGATAATCTGGAATTTGGGAAATGAGAAATGTTCTGGAATAGACATATTCTATGGAAGTGCAGTAAAGATGTTAGATGTAACTTTAGCAAACCTGGGAAGATTGACCATTGCAGATTTTCAATGGAAAGAACAAATATACAGAATTATAACATTATATGCTTATACTAATTGTAAAGAAAGGGAAAGCTTATTTAATCAGATTTTAGACTGTGTGGTGATAAATTTGAATATTATAATGACAGGAGACTTTAATAGTGATTTAAGAGGCAAGTATAAAAAGAAAGTAAATGATATAAGAAAGATGTTAGACGTTATAAGATGTGGTAAGTTAAAAAAAAACTTTGGAACAAAAATTCATGGATTTACAAAACTGGTATTTATAGAACTGAAATAGATTATTTTACAGTATCAAACGTTTTGGTTATAAGAGAAGGGGAGGTAGTTGAAACAGGAGTTTCTGTTCATCTTGCAATATGTCTAGAAATAAAAGAAAACAAAGAATATATAAAGCAGGCAAAGGGATAAAAAGGATAAATGAAAAAGCATGGAACCCGAAACCAGAGACTGCAGCTTCTCACGTAAAACAGAGCTCATCACTGATCCAATTCAAACGCAACCTGGATAACTGGATGGGAGACCGCAAATTCGCCCTGAGGTGGCACCTATGTTCCTCATGGACAGGGGTAGCTGGTGTTGATCAAAGACCTGCTTTGTTCATAAACTCATTCTGCGAACAACCCAAAATGAGCAAACGGGAATACTTGGGATTAACCACAAACTACACATGCAGGATTAATGTGAAGTAATATAACTGATAAACAGCAAAACCACCGATTGTAGAAATAAAGACACTAATTTATTAAAGTAATTTAAAATGAGCACTTTCATCTATAATTATAAAGACTTCCTCAGAAAAGTTAAAATCAAAAATCATGTGATGTACTTTATATAAATGGTGGCTAAAGAGGCATTTAAATTTAGAACCAACATTTTTAAAGAAACAGCACAGAACCTGCTAAAACCATACAATATAAGATACTTCTGAGCAAAAAAAGTAAATATATTAACAGCCATTGATATAGCAATAAAAATACTGGTAAGTAAATTATAAATAGTGAATGAAATGGTAAAATTATGAATATGCACATATATAATATGTAAATACTAAATATAATAATATTAAATATATATTATTAAATATATAAACCACAAACTCAAATGATAAGTAAAATGTATTACAAAAAAATAATAACCAAAGTAAAATATGAAACATACATGAATATGTAAATCGATCAGTCAATTAATAAATGAATCTAGCACTGACCTATATTATTGATATTAAGAATAATTAAATATGTTTTATTAGTAATTATTTACTACATGCCTTCATTTTAAGAAGGCAGTTGATGGATATGATATCATTGAGTCCTGGATATTTTGAGGCATTCAAAAAGATTTGTCACCACAATTTGTGTTCCTCTAATTTTATAGTCCATGGGCTAGGTCCCTAGCAGTCCCTAGGACTGATGTCAACTTGTTTGATAACAGCAAATCGAAAGCTGTGGCCACTATTTTCAGCAGTATGTTTATACCGAGCGTTTGTTGATTTTGCTTTCTTAATGTCATAAACATGTTCATAAATACATTGTTTTTTCAAAATCAAGCAATTTGATACAATTATAATACTGGATTTGCTTTTTTCACAAATACAAAATACAGTATCATAATATTTTTTTCCGATATTGATAAACTTTGTGCTACAATCCAGCAATATAAAACAAAAAACTAGAACAGGATTGGTTGCATTATTCCAAAGGTACAGCATATCGGCATCCACCTCGGGGACAGCACAGGAAAGATATCAGTAATAATTTTCAGCATATTAATGAGCAGGGGACATAAAATGGCGATTATATCATCTCTGATGCTGATGACACTTTAGATCAACAGTGACAAGTACCTTGATATTCTGAAAGGCTACGCAACAGACGACTGAACAGTAACAGCCCTTTCACAACTTCACCCAGATCACCTTGGCAATGGCACAGGCAACAGTACAAACAACATGGGAGGAACAGCCAGAAATGGTGACGGTTGATGGAAAAGTAAGTGATGGGTCATTGCCTTGTAAGATTATTTCAAATCATAACAATGATTTCAAGATTTATAATTACAGCGATTATCTGGTCACAAATGAGGGCAGCCGCAGTAGTGCAGCAGTTAGTGTTGCCGCCTCACAGCAAGAGGTTCTTTGGTTCGATCCTCGGCTGGGGTGCCTTCTTTGCAGAGTCTGCATTTCCTCCCTGTGGTTGCGTGGGTTTCCTCCAGGTGCTCCCATTTCCTCCCACATCTCAAAGATATGCTGTAGGTGGATTGGACACACTAAATTGGCCCTAGGCGTGAGTGCTTGCATGTTTGTGCCTTCTGTGGAAGGTTGGGCACCGGGCTGACAACTCGACACTGTAAAACTCCACTGCCAATCATGAGCGGACAGGTGACCTGCTGTGGCGACCCCTAACTGGGAAAAGCCGAAAGAAGAAGAACAAGAAGATCTGGTCACAAATGAACATGTGGAATTGTTTAATAATGGTTATACTTTTGTTCCCTCCAGACATGTTGACATTTTTAAGGTCATATGCAAGCTCAAGCAGTTCACTAGGAAGTTAAATCTTGCCCTGGTATTTAAAAATGTTAATAATGTAGTTGCTGGTAATGAATTAAGAGTCCAGATAAACACAGAAGCTGGTAGGATGGAGCATACACATTAATAAAAGATAAAAAAGCACAACAAAATAATGAAAAAGATGAGAACTTTCACACCACTACTAGGTGCTTCATTAGATCTAAAATAACATAAAACATGCTCAGTGTATATACAACTTTAATCTTTATTATCAAAATGTTTCAACCAATCGTTTCAGACCCCTCAATCTCAGAGCAAGTCTTAAAGAGACATATTCATTTAGTCTTTTATGCCATTGAGTTGCTAATGTAAAAATCCATTTTATTTCAAAGCATTCAGTACAAGTCTTAACATCACCCCCTCTACCTGTACCAACAAAATTTCTCAATAACCATAAATTTAAAGCTGTGTGTAGCACCCTCATTTACTACATGTTTTGCCAAAGCATTCTTTATATCTCATCTTTTAATACTATGCAAATGTTCTCTAATACAGTCTCTTAGTCTTCCTATCATAACAGTTACATGCTTGGCAAACAGCAAGATATACATGATTCTGCATGCTACAATTCACAAATAGCTCAAATTCAAACAATTTCCCATTCACTGGGTGTATGAAGAAACCATCAATCTTAATATATTTACATATATTACATCCATTACAGGGATATGTCCTTACTTTCTTCTGCACTCACATACTCACATCTATTGTTAAGTTCAAGGGTTTATAACAAAGCATTTTCCTCAAAGAAGGACCATTCTTAAAATCAAAACATGGCTCACTAGCAAGTATACCCTACACTTAACATTGGACATCAATATAAGCCAGTGATTCTTCGTGATGTTACATATAGGACCCACATCACAAGAGTAGGTCAAACACATTCTAAGTTTGTTACTACAGTCATTCCTATCACTAACATGATCTCTGTTAGCAGCATCATAATATGGTCTATCTCTATCTAACCTGCATGCCACAGTGGTGCAGCAGTTACTGTTGCTGCCTCACAGCAAGAGGTTCTCTGGTTCGATCCTCAGCTGGGTTGCCTTCTTTGCGGAGTCTGCATTTCCTCCCTGTGGTTGCGTGGGTTTCCTCCAGGTGCTCCAGTTTCCTCCCACATCCCAAAGACATGCTGTAGGTGGATTGGACACTCTAAATTGGCCCTAGGTGTGAGTGCGTACATGTTTGTGCCTTCTGTGGAAGGTTGGGCGCAGGGCTGACAACTCGACACTGTAAAACTCCACTGCCAATCATGAGCGGACAGGTGATCTGCTGTAGCGACCCCTAACTGGGAAAAGCCGAAAGAAGAAGAACAAGATGATCTGGTCACAAATGAACATGTGGAATTGTTTAATAATGGTTATACTTTTGTTCCCTCCAGACATGTTGACATTTTTAAGGTTATATGCAAGCTCAAGCAGTTCACTAGGAAGTTAAATCTTGCCCTGGTATTTAAAGATGTTAATAATGTAGTTGCTGGTAATGAATTAAGAGTCCAAATAAACACAGAAGCTGGTAGGATGGAGCATACACATTAATAAAAGATAAAAAAGCACAACAAAATAATGAAAAAGATGAGAACTTTCACACCACTACTAGGTGCTTCATCAGATCTAAAATAACATAAAACATGCTCAGTGTATATACAACTTTAATCTTTATTATCAAAATGTTTCAACCAATCGTTTCAGACCCCTCAATCTCAGAGCAAGGCTTAAAGAGACATATTAATTTAGTCTTTTATGCCTATGAGTTGCTAATGTAAGAATCCCATTTTATTTCAAAGCATTCACTACAAAGTCTTAACATCACCCCCTCTACCAGTGCCACAAAATTTCTCAATAACCGTAAATTTAAAGCTGTGTGTAGCACCCTCATTTACTACATGTTTTGCCAAAGCATTCTTTATATCTCATCTGTTAATACTATACAAATGTTCTCTAATACAGTCTCTTAGTCTTCCTATCATAACAGTTACATGCTTGGCAAACAGCAAGATATACATGATTCTGCATGCTACAATTCACAAATAGCTCAAATTCAAACAATTTCCCATTCATTGGGTGTATGAAGAAACCATCAATCTTAATATATTTACATATATTACATCCATTACAGGGATATGTCCCTACTTTCTTCTGCACTCACATACTCACATCTATTGTTAAGTTCAAGGGTTTATAACAAAGCATTTTCCTCAAAGAAGGACCATTCTTAAAAACAAAACATGGCTCACTAGCAAGTATACCCTACACTTAACATTGGACATCAATATAAGCCAGTGATTCTTCGTGATTTTACATATAGGACCCACATCACAAGAGTAGGTCAAACACATTCTAAGTTTGTTACTACAGTCATTCCTATCACTAACATGATCTCTATTAGCAGCATCATAATATGGTCTATCTCTATCTAACCTGCATGCCGCAGTGGTGCAGCAGTTAGTGTTGCTGCCTCACAGCAAGAGGTTCTCTGGTTCGATCCTCAGCTGGGGTGCCTTCTTTGCGGAGTCTGCATTTCCTCCCTGTGGTTGCGTGGGTTTCCTCCAGGTGCTCCGGTTTCCTCCCACATCCCAAAGACATGCTGTAGGTGGATTGGACACTCTAAATTGGCCCTAGGTGTGAGTGCGTGCATGTTTGTGCCTTCTGTGGAAGGTTGGGCGCCGGGCTGACAACTCGACACTGTAAAACTCCACTGCCAATCATGAGCGGACAGGTGATCTGCTGTGGCGACCCCTAACTGGGAAAAGCCGAAAGAAGAAGAACAAGAAGATCTGGTCACAAATGAACATGTGGAATTGTTCAATAATGGTTATACTTTTGTTCCCTCCAGACATGTTGACATTTTTAAGGTTATATGCAAGCTCAAGCAGTTCACTAGGAAGTTAAATCTTGCCCTGGTATTTAAAGATGTTAATAATGTAGTTGCTGGTAATGAATTAAGAGTCCAAATAAACGCAGAAGCTGGTAGGATGGAGTGTACACATTAATAAAACATAAAAAAACACAACAAAATAATGAAAAAGATGAGTGCTTTCACACCACTACTAGGTGCTTCATCAGATCTAAAATAACATAAAACATGCTCAGTGTATATACAACTTTAATCTTTATTATCAAAATGTTTCAACCAATCGTTTCAGACCCCTCGATCTCAGAGCAAGTCTTAAAGAGACATATTCATTTAGTCTTTTATGCCTATGAGTTGCTAATGTAAGAATCCATTTTATTTCAAAGCATTCACTACAAGTCTTAACATCACCCCCTCTACCAGTGCCACAAAATTTCTCAATAACCGTAAATTTAAAGCTGTGTGTAGCACCCTCATTTACTACATGTTTTGCCAAAGCATTCTTTATATCTCATCTGTTAATACTATACAAATGTTCTCTAATACAGTCTCTTAGTCTTCCTATCATAACAGTTACATGCTTGGCAAACAGCAAGATATACATGATTCTGCATGCTACAATTCACAAATAGCTCAAATTCAAACAATTTCCCATTCATTGGGTGCATGAAAAAACCATCAATCTTAATATATTTACATATATTACATCCATTACAGGGATATGTCCCTACTTTCTTCTGCACTGACATACTCACATCTATTGTTAAGTTCAAGGGTTTATAACAAAACATTTTCCTCAAAGAAGGACCATTCTTAAAAACAAAACATGGCTCACTAGCAAGTATACCCTACACTTAACATTGGACATCAATATAAGCCAGTGATTCTTCGTGATTTTACATATAGGACCCACATCACAAGAGTAGGTCAAACACATTCTAAGTTTGTTACTACAGTCATTCCTATCACTAACATGATCTCTATTAGCAGCATCATAATATGGTCTATCTCTATCTAACCTGCATGCTGCCACATCATTTTGTACTTGTGAAATATCTATGTCAGTATATCTTCTCAGTCTAAACTCATCTGCCAAAGTATCAAATGCATTATACACGTCACTGTCTTTGGTATGAAGTCATGCATTCCTATAAATTGACCTTTCATAGCATTATTCTTCACTCTCTTAGGCTGCATACTTCCAACATGAAATTTTCTGTTAACTTTGCAGGGTTTCTTAAATAACTTAGTCTCAAGTCCATTCATAGAACTAAAACTATGAACATCCAAAAAATCAACCATAGTGTTTGAAAAATTAAAAGTAACCTCTAAAAGTCAGTTGTCTCTTGCAAGTCATCAATGAAAGTATCTAACAACTCAGACGATCCAGACCATACAAAAAAAGCATCATCTACAAAACAACCATAATGCAAAATAAACTCAAGAAATGGGTTGCAGATATTAAAAACAAACATCCTTTCCCACTGTGCAAGTACCATGTTTGCGTAACTATTCACACACATGGTACCCATAGTCATGCCTACATTCTGAATAAAATAACCATCACCAAAAGAAAAAAAAACATTATTGTGCAATCAGGGGAGCTTGCAGGGGGCTGCAAACCTAGACCCCCCCCCCATGCAGCTATTCCAGTGTCCCATTACTTGGCTGTTTCTCCCATTTGCCATAAACACTGCTCAAAACTCAGCATGCATACTGTTTTATGCTTTACTTCTACAATGATTACAGATATCTGGATTTAATTTACAACTTTTATTTCAAATTTTATAGCTCAAACACTGATAGACATTTGCTAAACAAAGCAATACTCTTACAATGAAAACAGACTTAGCATTAAAACTTCTCTAACTTTGAAACTCACATTCACTGAGACAGGATTGAAACCCACATTCAAAGAAAATGCATCTGGCCAGTGGTGGGTTAGGTTTACCTCTGGGCTGTTTTCAAATCATAGGCCCCTTCCACAGATTTATAAGACCATGCAAAAGTTCTTTGCTTCACCTTCCTGACTGTATTAATTGTAATATATAATAATTGAATTATAGACCCTGTATAATACAGCACCACTTGTTACAGTGTGTTTAAATTTATAGATTTAGACATTTTTCCAGTAAGCAATGAAACAAAACATATGAACCAGTAATGACAAGCTGCCCAATTCAGAACATTTCAACCGAAAAGGTCACTCAAACTTCTGTCTCTGCAGAAGTAAAAGTCATCTGAATAATTCTACATTAAAGAAATCTGAAACAAAGAGGTTGTTACTAAGAAAACAATTTTCTATTTCAGTGTTTCATTTACAAATTCAATGCCTGCTGCCCCTTGAAGAATAAATTGCCTATGTTACATTAAACAAAATGGTAAGCTGGTATATTGCAATAGGGAATGGGGGGCAAGCTGAAAAACAGGTTTATAGTTACTAGGCATCTCATCCAAAGGAGGATGTACTCAGGTCTGTAGCACCCCACCCCCTTAAAATACAAACCTACATGCTGTGGGAGTAGAATCTATAGCTCTCTGCATCAAGATGCAAATATGCTACCTGCTTTGCCACTAACACTCCTTTAAAATTCTATACCACAATAGTGATACCATTTGCTAAACAAAACAGTTGCACATTTAAGCAGACTTAGCATGAGCAGCAGTAAACTTTTCTTCCCTTGAAGCTCACAATTCCTTGAAAATGCAGTTGAAAAATTCCACCAGCTAACTCTAACTAGGACATTTCACTCTCTCTTACACACACACACACACACACACACACACACACACACACACACACACACACACACACACACACACACACACACATCAACCTCTTAGTGCAAAAAATCTGGACAAAGACTAAAATAAATAGGGATAGATTGTAAATATTGCTCTCATGAACTTAGAAAATTGCTTGAATAATAGGATTTGTGTTAGTATGCATTTTTGTACTTCCTTATTGTAGCGGCCTTCACAAAATGAGTGGATTTCACTTGAACTTCACTCATGTAGGATAATTTTCGAAACTCGAGCGTGATCACAGCGCTAAACTGACAAGCCATCCATACTTCAATAGTTATTTTAACATAATATGATGTTATTTTTTGTATTTTTAGAGTATGCAGTTCTAAGATAACACCGTAGCTTTAGGTGCTGTTCAGAAGAGACATGTTAGGAAAGGTAGCCATTTGTGGCTTTATTGCTAAAGGAACAAAACGGGATCTTGTAAGGTAATGTTGGGTCTACAAATTGATGACATTGGGTTAGTTAAGCAAATAACAGTCACATCCACAAAACGTGTAATGATACTGCATGATAGCGATGCTTCTAATAATATATGTAACTATCGGTTTAAAACCGTGATTAGAAATTACAGAAGTCTCTAGCTGTCACTTTTTATGAAATGAAAAAAATTAAAATGGACAGATACACTACACATTCATGCCTCTCAGCTTCTACACACAGTCTAAAATAGTAGGAAACAAACCCCAAACCCAGTGACACATTTAACCCCGATTCACTTAAAAGTTAATAAAACAAGTTTGGCATCAGCATGCATTTTCAGAATAATAACAATCATAAAACCAATGTCCCACTTCTCAAAACACACTTATCCCTGATTTTACCTAAAATTATATACTTGTCCGTCTTCAAACATTCAAGTATGTGTCAAGGTAATGTGAGCGGAGTCATGAAACAGTATAAATCATTTCATATAAGGACTTGCTATTAAATGTACTGTTTACATCAGTATATCACCAAGGAAGCTATAATAAGGAAGTACCTGCATTTTTCTAAAGGATATGACATTTAAAATCAAATGTCTGCCATTATTTAGCAACTTCAATCCTTTTTAGGAGAATATGGGGCAAAAACCTGGATAGCTGAGGGGTATGCTACCTCCTACACATACACACACACACACACACACACACACACACACACACACACACACACACACACACACACACACACACACACACACACACCATACCTCTCAATCTCTTAGCACAAGAAATCTTAACCATTAGCTCATGCCAGTGATTTGTCAAAAGGAAAAAACTGAATTTTTATGAGGAACAGACCAAAGATATAAGGCAAAAATCTGGATATTCTGTGCAAATCTGTACAGTTGAGAGGTATGAACATACATCCCCCTACCTCCTTAGAAAGTGAATAGAACAACAAGGTTTGCATTAGTATGCATTTTCTGAAGATATAAAGTCTAAAACGAAAATGTCTGACATTATTTTCTGACCTCAGTCCTCAATGATTTGCCAGAAAAACACAATTGTATGATAAACCGAAAATATGAGGCAAAAATCTGGCTAATTGCGATGTATGAACCCCCCCTTAAACACAGTCCTACCCCCCCCTTTTACTCACACACACACACACACACACACACACACACACACACACACACACACACACACACACACACACACACCTACCTCCTTCTATCATGGATGCATCCATATGGATATTGGTTAGTGATATCATCAGTGCATGATGTTGCAGCACTGTCTATGGCCATGGGTGTGTGTGTATGAGTGTGTCTGGTGGATGCACTGAGGATCATCACAAGGTACACAGTCTGCATCTGACACGTTGGGATTGCAACACACCCAAAACAGTGCTGGTGACAGCCATGCCACTGGCCCAGATGAGGGGGGTGGTTCCTGTACAACCACCATACAGATCCCATTCCACCAGTTCTGCCATATTCATGTGTTGGGGGGATCTGGGTCTTCACTACTGTCACAGGGCCTATCCCACACAAACTCCTCCACATGTCCTCATCCTAGTCATCCCACTGCACAGTTAGACCTCCACTGAGCTGTGGTCTCCCACTCTTAGTATTTTAGACTGCCACATGCAAATGTGCTCCTTGGCACTTGTGCAAATAATAATAGCTCTGACCTTCTGTTTGGCATATGTCCTGATAACATCCCAGAATGTTTAATGAATAGAATGAAACATGACCTGTCTGATCCACTTGAATTATTTTTCAACTGGAGCCTACAGTCAGGTTTTGTGCCAAGGAATGGTAAATGGCTACAGTCATTTCCCTGCACAAAGAAGGTCCAACCAATGATCTGGGTAATTAGAGGTCCAGAAATCTTATGAGCCTCATATGTAAGTAAAGTGGTGTGAATCATCATGGACATGATAAATGAGGACATGCGTAACCTGCAAACACTGAACCCATCACAGTTTGGCTTTGGTAAAGGAAGGCCATGCTATTAAATCTGGTGGACTTTTTCAAGAGGGTCACCAAAGCACTGAATGAAGGTAAGAATGTGCACACAGCTTACCTAACCTGGCCAAGGGTTTTGATACAATACTCCATTCAGGCATTATAGAGAAGCTCATTAATTTAGGTATAAACCCTTTTAACACACTGGAGTGTCAAATGGCTCATTGATACAAACCAGGGGGTCAGGTCAAAATAAGTGAGTCCACCTCTACCAAGAGGCCAGTCACTAGTAGAGTCCGTTAGGGCTCCTTACTGGGCCCACTCCTTTTTGGCATCTATTTCTTTGAAATGGAAGCAAATGCTGAAGGTTTATGGCTGACTACATTTGCAGATGATTGCAGGCTGGGGGTTATCATTGACTCCTCTGCAGATACTTGCATTCTTCAAGAAGGTCTATCTTTGACTAATAAAATGGTACCAAAACCATGGTCTTAAACTCAGTGTTAAGAAATGCGTAATTGTATCCTTATGGAAGCCAACCATCCAAGCTAATTACCTTGTTTATAGGTTCATAGGTTAGTACTAGGCTAACTGCCCTTGCAAGCCATTGTAAGCCTAGCCAATCATCCCTTGTGAGACTCAAACCCTGCACCTTGTGCTTGTAAGGCAAACACCTTAACCATTAGGCCACCCTCCCAATAATACACCCCTAAGAGTCTACCTAATGGTCAGGGATTTGGGTAGACACGTAGGCAGCAGCCTTACAGTAGACCACCATGTGGCCACAGTGATGAGGAAATCCTTTTATGTTGAACAACTTATAAGCAAGGGCATGGCATCTAGGTCCAAAGAGGTCATTATCTCATTGTACTCCGCCATTATTAGACCAATCATACAGAACAATGCTCCCTTTGGTATGCACCTGACCAGGCATATGAAGCAACTAAAGTGACCTCAGAGGTTCCTTACAAAAAGAATACAAGCAGTAACAAACCTACCTTACGCAGACCGCCTTAAATACCTTTCTGTCTACTCAGTTTCCTGTAGATTGCTGAGGGGTGATCTATGCCTAGTTTAAAAGGCATCCACAAATCCCACACTTATGAATCTCCTACATATTCATAAATCAAAGAGCACCATAAATACAAGGTCTAGGGACCTGAAATTTGCCTGTGACTTAAACAGAACATGCTGGAGAGAAAGATATGTGTTCCAGAGAATGCCCCTCCTATGGAATAGGCTTCCCATCCATGTGAAGCTGAGTTTGTCTACTACCCAGTTGAAGTAAAAATTTGACCAGTGGATGAAGAAATGGAAATGTACACCGAGCCTGGCACCCATGTCTCTTATGGACAGAGGTAGCTTATAAATGCCTGGCTCTCATTGTCCTATTTGGATAATACAATACATCATTATTCCTATGGGAAAACTTGTCTGGCTTAGAAAGACCCACTGGGTCATTAGCCTAGTAACAATCTATGAATGTATGAATCTGTTATTATAAAGAGCATTATGTCCTCTATGCACAACACAAGATATCAAGGCATGTATGGCACTTTATTTACTACTGTTTGCTTTCTTTATCACATTGCTAACTCCACCAGGATAAACATTCCATTGAAAACAACACAGTATTCCCTTCAAAGCATTCTGTAGTATTACTTTACAATGCTCAGTTACTAATGTTCCCAAGCTTACATTTTACGCTGACAGATGGAAAGGGCATAAAAGAACAACAGAGCTTACCTAAACAATTTGAAAGTGCTGCTAACATGGCAATTTTAAGTGAATACAGATATTCAAACTGGGCATCATCAAGAAAAAATATATAGCCGCTGTCTTATGGGGATTCTATATGTGAGATTTTCATTATTTAATGCTAAAAATACATTTCTTAGATGTTCTTCGTGTTTCACTGTTGCAGTCATTACATTTGGGTAATCTGCTGGCAGGTTGCCCTCAGTCGGCCTGAATTCCAAAGTCTTGGGTCCTGCGTCGGTTGCTGTCTTCTCTTCCATGGTGTCAGATCCTCAGGGGTATAAAACATGCAGCTGATGCCATTTTCTTCAGTCTTTCTTGCCGCGCGGTGCCTGAAGCAGAAGCATTTCACAAGTGCCGGTCAGCCGACTACTGAAATATTCGAGTTTGAGTTTCAGAACTGAAGTCTTCACTAAAGCTAAGTACCCCATTGGGGAAACTTTTTTCTTGCTTTTTACTGATGTCAGAAAAAGTTAACAATTGTATTACTTGTGGGAAGCAAATACCTTATAAGAATTTCCATTTATACTGTATTCCTTGCCTAGGCCCTGATCACAACGTGCCTGACTGTCGGTTTTGTGCTAGATTTAACCAACGCACTGTTAAGCTTTGGTATATTTTTGCATCAAAGTATTTTGGAAACAGATTTAACTACCCAGAAATGTCGTCGGATAACAATCCGACTACCGGAGTACATAAAAAACGCAAAGAAAAGGACAGAGAAAGGCAGTCAAGATCCAAAACCAGCAACAGAGCTTCTCTTAAGCCAGTCACCAGTTTACTGGTATTCAGTGAGGCACTTTGGCAGCCCCTGATACCCGCTACCTTCGAGTCACAGGCCTCTACCGACACCCATGTGGAGTCCGGCATGCCGCAAGATACTCAAGGTATTGGACCGATGGATGTATCTCCCTTGGATGGGTCCAGAGCCGCTGAGCAGGCACCGGCTTCTGAGGGTGTATTCAGACCTCAACATTTATATATCAAACTGACGACAGCTGCAAAACCAAAGGCAAAGACAACTTCTAAAGCTAAAAAAACGATGCCTGAGCCACGTGCACAGGCCTCTATGCCTAAAAGCTGATGATCAAAATGGCACCTTATTACCTTGATCAGGGGTACCCATCCCCCTCCAGATAAGAGGCCTAGGAAAGACACTGATTATGAATCTTCAGATCAGGTTTCTATTTCTTCTGATTCCTCTTCTGATCAGGAATTATCTATACCTCCCTATGAGGATTCTGATGCTGAGGAGTCTATTCCATCTGCATCTCCTCCAGAGGATTATTAATTTGGAGAAACCTTGCATACTTTGAGGGAGCATTTTCACTGGGAAAGTCAAGACTTCTCAGAATCAAAAAAGAGGCTCAGGGATTTCCTTCTTCTCCCTCAGCACAAGCCTTTAGCCATTCCCCCTGTTTTAGACATTGTGGATGATGTGTTTTCGGAGTCGAGCTTGACCCCTGACTCCTTACCTCCGGCTCCCAGTACGTCTGACAGATATTACAGGGTCTCTGACTCACATAAATTTTTATTTAGAAACCCTGCTGCTGACCCTGAAACTATTTCACAGGGTCCAAAGGGAGTTAAGGCCTCAACAGCAAAAAACCCTACCCCCTCTGACAGAGATTCAAGGGCACTAGACAGATGGGGAAAAAGGTTTATACATCTGCAACCTTGGCAGTAAGGGCCTTAAACTGTCAATTTCACATGCTTAAGTACCAACAACATGTTATGGGATTGCTGAAACAGAAAATGATGTTGATTTCAGAATGTGCAGAAAATAAAGAATTGCAGGAATTATTGCATGCAGCTGAACAAGTTGGAAAGCATACTTTGCAATGTGGTTTTGATTCCTTAGAGGCCTCCTGCAGGACCGCAGTTACTGGATCTGTGATTAGGAGGCATGCCTGGTTAAAGGAACAAAATTTATCTGATCATGTTAAAGCTAAATTGCTAGATGCACCTTTACAGCATGATTCCTTGTTTGGTATTAAGGCAGAAGAGGTTTTAAAGAAAATGGAAGACAAAGCTAAGTCTATGCAAACTGTAAAAGACTTCTTACAAGTGCAGCCACCAAGATTCAGTAGACACTGGCCTACAAAAAATTGGTCCTTTCCTGTGTCAGACAGAGCTCAAAGGGGCAAAGGCAGATACCCAAAGGGTTCCAGATACCAGGCGCAAGATTCATACAGGTCAAAGCAATGGGGCGCATATACCTCCAAATCAGGAGGAGATAAAGTGCAAACCTACAGAAAACAGTCCCAATGACTTCCCTCTGCCTACACCAAGCACTTATCTTTTGACAGCACCTTTAGGGGGAAAATTAGCACTTTTTGCTCAAAATTGGCAGTTAATAACCCAGGACAAGTGGGTACTAAACATAGTATCACAGGGATACAGATTCCATTTCCACAGTCTGCCAATGGCAAACGGTTGGCCAGATCTGCCCAAAAATCAATGGGCAGAGGCACAGAAACAGGTTACGTCCCTCATGGATATGGGGGCCATTCAACCAGTGCCAGAACAGGAAAAAGGACAAGGTTTTTACTCAAGACTGTTTTGGTACCCAGAAAGGACAAGGCCTGGCGGCCAATACTGGATTTATCAATTTTGAATACATGCCTGGACATTCCAAAATTCAAAATGTTGACTTTGCAGCAGCTTCTGCCCATGCTGGGCAAGAATGCTTGGCTGGTGACATTAGACCTAAAAGAGGCATACCTGCATGTCCCAATAAGACAATCGTGCAGAAGATACCTCAGATTCAAGGCTGGCTTAATGCATTACCAATTCTCTGCACTACCCTGTGGCTTATCTACTGTGCCCAGGGTCTTTACAAAGTGCCCTGCACCAGTAATTGCATTTTGCAGACAAAGAAGTATACAAATATATCCTTACTTGGACGACTGTCACATTCAAGCAGAGAACAAGGACATTCTTCTTCGACACCTGGCATTTGTGAAAAGGCTTCTAACATGCCTAGGGTACACTATAAATGAAAAGAAATCACAACTGGTACCCTCTCAAAAATAACATTCCTGGGTGCAAGCTTGAATACAACTGCCCAGATTGCCTACTTTACGCCAGACGAACAAAGGCAACTGACTACTTACTTCAAACTGATGGCAACAAAAACCTACTCTTCTGCAAGACAAATTCTGCAGACTCTGGGCTTCATGGCATCCTGCCTGCATCCTACTAATTCCATATGTAAGACTGCATATGAGGAAACTTCAATGGTACCTAAAAAGTTTATGGAGTCAACATTCACACAGTCTGGAAACAATGATTCCTCTCATTCCCTGCCTGCAACAGGAGTTTCTGTGGTGGGCAAAGGCCTGTCACCAAAACATGGGACGGCCCTTCACTCTACCCCCTGCCAGCCAAACCTTAACAGCAGATGCATCAGATTATGCCTGGGGGGCCCACATGGCAGGAAGATGCATTCAGGGCATATGGGCACCAAAACAAATGCATCTATATATCAACCAGAAAGAGATGCTAGCAGTTTAAAATGCCCTAACAGCCTTCAAGGACTTACTTCATCCAGGACAACTACTGATAAAGATGGACAACACCACAGTCATGTGGTATATAAACAGGTAAGGGGGCACACACTCATACCCCCTTTGCAGATTAGCCATGGCACTGTGGGACACAGCTTTGACCTACCAAATACATCTTCAAGCTCAATTCCTGCCAGGAAAACAAAACACTCTGGCAGACGATTTAAGCAGAAACCTTATGGATCCTCACGAGTTGACACTAAATCCACAAGTCTTCAGCATGATAGCAGATAAATGGGGGAGCCCAGACATAGATCTATTTGCCTCTCCTCAAAATTATCAACTGAAAAGATTCTGCACAAGGACTTATCACAGACAAGCATGGAAAGTGGATGCCCTATCCTTCAGTTGGAAAAACCTATCAGTTTACGACTTTCCTCCTCTGCCTCTTCTACCCAAGGTCCTCCTAAATGTCAGAAAAGAGAAGCCAAAGATGATATTAATTGCCCCAGACTGGCCCCACCAATACTGGTACCCAATCCTAAGGAACTTGTCTCAATACCCAGCTTGGTCATTGCCTCAAACACCACAACTACTGTCCCAGCAAAACAATCAGATCCTGTACAATCAACTACAGACTCTAAACCTGGCAGCATGGCTAATCAGGTAATCATACAAACAACACCTCTCAGTAAAGCTGTGATGGATGTCATTTTGGAAGCCAGAAGGCCTAGTACTAGAAAATCTTATGCTGACAAATGGAAGAGATTCTGTGCTTGGAATCAAGCACATGGAACTGATACAGCAGAACCAAATATTCCTCAGATATAACAATACTTAACTGAAAAAAATGACAAAGGCCTATCTTTTTCATCAATCAAAATCCATGCCTCATTAGCCATATGGAGAACATCGATGTCTGTGCTGTGACAGAAACCTGGTTCAAGGCTCCTGAGATCACTGGCTATCAGGTTTTACCTCATGTATCATGCGTTCGACCCCAAAATCCCGGTTCAATACCAAGAAAGGGAGGGCATAAAATCATCCAAAGACACCTGACCTTCAAGACTGTGGTGGCAACGCCACGATGCATCGGAGACCATCCAGGTGCAACTAACCGATAGGCAAGACTGCTCCACAAATTGTAGCAGCATGTTACAGACCAATTTCACAAACTCAGGAACTCCACATTACCTTCCCTGAGAAAACACTAGAGGGGATAAATGTATCACCAAACACCACTCATACTAGGTGACTTCAATTACCCCTGCATAGACTCAGGAACACTAGCCTCAAGCCCAAACACCTAGCATTTCAAAGAAGTTCCTGGAATTATAAACCTAAAATGCCATGGAACAACTAGTCACCATCCCCACAAGGAGGAGAAGAAAACATACTTGATCTCATCATCACGAACATGGGAGCACAATGTTCAACACCGGAAGCGATACCCTCACTGGTGAGATCAGATCACTAAACTAATCTCGTCTGGAGGTCCTCATCCCACCCCCACCTGAAATAAAAAAAGACCACAGTAAAGAACTTCGAAGTCGACTCCACACTTCCCTAAAGACTAGTGGTAGTCTCCTTTAAGGCCCCCGAGCCAGTGGGAAAACAGTACTCAAGCCACAGCTGAATCACTTCTAAGCAAATGCCTTCTACCAGCACCTGCAGGACTGCATGGATAAGGCAATCCCAAGTTAAAACAAAGACTCTTTGTACCAAAGGTAGCGTCCAGTCTGGTGGACCCCAGCCATAAACAAACTCTCTACAAATAAAAGGAGGAAGCTACTACAGAGATAGAGCAAAAAAGATCTTTAAAAGGTAGATGAGATTAATCTTTGACTACTGAGGTAAAAAAACTTAAGAGCTCTCATATAAAATCATCCAAAGCAAATTTAGAGAAAATAGCTAAAGACTCAAAGAAGACAATCATAAAGGCCTTCTTTGGCTATATTTAGACTTCCTAGGAGGAAACTCCCAGATATGCTCAGAACTGGTTCAAAATGATGTGAAGATTACTGATCCTACAGACATTGCCAACATACTGGCATGACAGGTTCAGTGCAAACTTCTCCCCCACCCCCAAAGGAGAGATATCTATACCAAATGGAGTTACAGCCCCCAAACATACTCCATAGCATGAGAACTGCTCTCTCAAAGCAAAGCCCCAGCATCCATGGGAGGACCAGATGAATTGTCCCCGGCCTGTGTGCTCGCATGAACTCAGCATGAGAATTAGAAGCCGCCACTAACTCGACCCAGCTGTTTAATGTACAAAGCCTCTACACCTCTGGATCACGTGCCAAGGAGTAGGCGCGCTTGCTGCTGACTGGTGGTCCCCACTTCACAAAGCTGGTGCCTCACAGACCCTGAAATTACCCGACCCATTAGCTTGACAGAAGCCTTATCTGCAAAGCCATGGAGGGATCATAATGGACCTCATAAATATAAAGACATGGGGAATTTGCAGACTTTGGATCCAACAGTTTGGCTTTGTCAAAGGCAGATCATCACCTTTTAAACTTGGTTGACTTTTTACAGAAACAGTGCTGAAGCCATTGACAGGGAAGGCAGTCCATACAGCCTACCTCTCGATCTGGCTAAGGCCTTGATCTATTACCCCACTTTCGGGTATCATTGAAAAACTCATCAGCTTAAATGTTAACCCATACATCACAAGATGGGTTGCAAACTGGCCTGAGTGACAGAACCACAGGGTCCAGAGTTGCTGGTGCCATGTCAGACTCAAAACCTACTGTCACAAGTGTGGTGTCCCACAGGAGTCAGTCCCTGGGCCCCTCTTGTTGGCATCTACTTTTCAGTACAAGCAAACACAGGAGGGTTATGGCTGACAAAAGTTTATAGAGATGACTGCAAACCCAGAAGCCATGGTAGAAACATCTGACACAGATATCCTTGAAGGGTCTCTGAAATGGATAACTGGTGCCAGAGCCACGACTTCTAAAGTTAAATGCCAAAAATGCATGATCCTTACCCTTGAGGGAAAAACAAGGTTACCCTAGCTACCGTAGGTGGCAATCCCACTGGAGCACAGAAGAGTTATCAGGGACCTAGGGACCGGGTTGATAGTAGTCTCCCTGGCTGTAGCTAAAGTGGTCCCAGGAAGTCCTTCTACATTTGCCCACCTTATCATGAGAGGATTCTCATCTAGATCAGGGGGTCATAGTCTCCCTTTACTCATCACTCATCAGACCAATGATTGGGTACAATGCCCCATTAGGAATGTATCTGACCCGACACTTGCAGCAGCTGGAGAGGGACAAAGTTCCTCACCAAAGGATAGGAGTCCTCAAAATCTGTCTATACTTGACTGAAAGAACTCCAGCTCTATTCAATTAAGCTTACCACTGCTCAAGTGACCTTTCCCTAACATACAAGGCCATGTCAAACTTTAAGATTTTGATGAATATGCTTCACCTCAAAAAATCTAGATCCATCAGAGCCACAAGGGTGGGAGACTTAGAAACCTCGACCATTATTAATGGGGCGTGCTGGAGGGATAGATTCATCACCCAAAGACTCCTATGCTGTGGAACCGGTACATGTGAGGGCAGAGCACCTGGCTGTACTTGTTCAGAAATCTTGACCAATGGATGGGAGATCGCAGATATACCCTAGGAATTACCTCAGTGTCTGCTTTCCGACAGAGGCACAGCAAAATAATGGGTATAGTTCCCCATACTAAAGAGAGTGCGTGAAAGCACAAAGCGATAGGCGTAGGCTTACTAAATGCCCGCCGGGCAGATAGCCTAGTATGAACCTATGAACCTAAGAAAAAATATATAGCCGCTGTCTTATGGGGATTCTATATGTGAGATTTTCATTATTTAATGCTAAAAATACATTTCTTAGATGTTCTTAAGTGTTTCCCCTTATTTGCAGTCATTACATTTGGGTAATCTGCTGGCAGGTTGCCCTCGTCGACTACCTGAATTCCAAGTCTTGGGTCCTGTATTAGGTTTGCTGTCTTCTCTTCATGGCATCAGATTAATAAATTGGTATAAACAATACAGCTGATGGCATTTTTCTTCAGTCTTTCTTGCGGCTGTGCCTGAAGCAGAAGCATTTCACAAAAGTGCCGGTCGGCCGACTACTGAAAATATTGAGTTTGGGTTCAGACAAAGGAAGTCTTCACTAAACTGCGAGTACCCACTGGAAACTTTGCACTTTTACTGATGTCGAGGAAAAGAGTTAACAATTGTATTACTTGTGGGAATGCAAATACCTCATAGGATTTCCATTTTATACCTTTATTCCTTGCCTGAGCCTGATCTGCTTGTTACTTCTGGCTGTCAGTTTTGTGCTGCGTTTAACCAGCGCAATGAAAGCGGTGTTATATTTTTGCATCAAGGAGGTATTTTTGAAACGATTTAACTACCAGAAATGTCGTCAGATAACTGAAATCCGACTACGAATTACATAAAAGCGGTAAAAAAAAGGACAGAGAAAGGCCAGTTAGAGATCAAAACCGGCAACAAAGCTTCTCTTAAGCCAGTCACCAGTTCACGGTATTCAGTGGGCGCAGCAGCCCTGATACCTGCTACCTTCCCGAATTAAGGTACTCTACCGACACCATGTAGGTCAAGGCACATAAGATACTCTCAGGTATTGGACCGGGATATCTCCCTGGCGGATGGGTCTGGGCCACTGAGCAGGCACCCGGCTTCTGAGGGGTGTATTCAGACCTCAACATTTATATATCAAACCGACGACAGCTACAAAGCAAAGGCAAAGACACTTCTAAAGCTAAAAGAAGCAATGCTGATGCGCAGGCCTCTTTACCTAAAACAGATGATCAAAATGGCTGAAGACCTTGTACGCTAGTCAGAATTTTTATCCCCCTCAGATAAGAAGCCCTGGGCAAGACACTGATTATGAATCTTCAGATCAGGTTTTCTATTTCTTCCTGATTCCTCTTGATCGGAGAATTATCTATACCTCCCCTATGAGATTCTGATGCTGAGGAGTCTATTCCATCTGTCTCCAGAGGGATTATTGAATTTGGGGAAACCTTGCATACTTTGAGGGGAACATTTTTCACTGGGAGGAGTCAAGACTTCTCAGAATCAAAAAGAGGCTCAGGGGATTTCCTTCTTCTCCCTCAGCACAAGCCTTTAGCCATTCCCCTGTTTTGAACATTTGTGGATGTGTTTTGGTCGAGCTTGACCCCTGACTCCTTACCTCTGGCTCCCAGTAAGCCTGACAGATATTACAGGGGTCCCTGACTCACATAAAATTTTTATTTAGAAACCCTGCTGACCCTGAAACTGGCTTCACAGGGTCCAAAGGGAGTTAAGGCCTCAGCAGCAAAACCCTAGCCCCTCTGACCAAGGGCACTAGACAGATGGGGGAAAAAGGTTTATACATCTGCAACCTTGGCAGTAAGGGCCTTAAACTGTCAATTTCACATGCTTAAAGTACCAACAACATGTTATGGGTGCTGAAACAGAAAATGATGTTGATTTCAGAATGTGCAGAAAATAAAAGAATTGCAGGAATTGTGCGTAGCTGAACAAGTTTGGAAAGCATACTTTTGCAATGTGGCTGATTCCTTAGAGGCCTCCTGCAGGCTGCAGTTACTGGATCTGTGATTAGGGAGTATTCCTAGTTAAAGGAACAAAATGTACACCCATTCTAATGTTAAAAGCTAAAATTGCTAGATGCACCTTTACAGCATGATTCCTTGTTTGAGTATTAAGGCGAAGGGTTTAAAGAAAATGGAGACAGGCTGAGCCTATACAGAGCTGTAAAGACTTCTTACAAGTGCAACCACCTGAGATTCCAGTGGACACTGGCCACCACAAAAATTGGTCCTTTCCTGTGTCAGACAGGAGCTCAAGGGGTAAATCCAGATGCCAAAGGGTTCCAGATACCAGGCGCCAAGATTCATGGCCTACAGGTCCAAGAAGCAATGAGAGCATATACCTCTCAAATCAGGGGAGGCCAGCAAACCTACAGAAAACAGTCCCAATGACTTCCCTCTGCCTACACCAAGCACTTATCTTTGACAGCACCTTTGGGGGAAAATTAGCACTTTTGCTCAAAATTGGCAGTTAATAACCCAGGACAAGTGGGTACTAAACATAGTATCCACAGGGATACAGATTCCATTTTCTACGTCTGCCAATGATGGCAAGCCGGTTGTGAATCTGCCCAAAATCAATGGGCAGGAGGCACCAGAAACGAGTCACGTCCCTCATGGATATATGGGGACCCATTCAACCAATTAGCAGAACGGGAAAAAGGACAAGGTTTTTACTCAAGAATGTTCTTGGTACCCAGAAAGGACGAGACCTGGCGGCCAATACTGGATTATCAATTCTGAATACATGCCGGGACATTCCAAAGAGATTCAAAATGTTGACTTTGCAGCAGCTTCTGCCCATGCTGAGCAAGAGAATGCTTGGCGCTGAACATTAGCAGACCCTAAAGGGCATACCTGCATATTACAATAAGACAATTGCAGAAGATACCTCAGATTCAAGGCTAGGCAGCATTACATTCTCACTTGCCTGTGGCTTATCTACCACTTGGGGTCTTTACAAAGTGCCCTGCACACCACTAATTGCATTTTGCAGACAAAGAGGTAGCTAAAATATATCCTTACTTGGATGACTGTCTCATTCAAGCAGAGAACAAGGACATTCTTCTTCGACACCTGGCGTTTGTCTGAAGTTTATCTTTCCTTCACTATCTTCTACAACCTATGTGGTGTATTTGCTTGTAGATGAAGGTAAAGTTTATATTGATACATGTATTTATATATATATATATATATATATATATATATATACTCTCTATACAAAAAAATATTTCGCCTTTTCGAAAATAAATCCCAAACAATAAAAGGTGAAAAAGTTTATTAGGCAACCCTGCCCAACACAGACGATTGTTGGTTCCACTCAAAACATCCCTCAATTATTGCAACATCATCCAGGCTAAAGCCCAGGTTAAGTGTATAAACAGGTAAAGCAACAACAAAGTTTTAAAAGATACAATCAGATCCTGTACAATCAACTACAGACTCTAAACCTGGCAGCATGGCTAATCAGGTAATCATACAAACAACACCTCTCAGTAAAGCTGTGATGGATGTCATTTTGGAAGCCAGAAGGCCTAGTACTAGAAAATCTTATGCTGACAAATGGAAGAGATTCTGTGCTTGGAATCAAGCACATGGAACTGATACAGCAGAACCAAATATTCCTCAGATATAACAATACTTAACTGAAAAAAATGACAAAGGCCTATCTTTTTCATCAATCAAAATCCATGCCTCTGCCATTTCAGCTCATTACAACACAGAGCCACCAATCTTTTCTCATCCTTTACTAAAGCAGTATCTTAGAGGAGCCAAAAATTTATGGCCCCTAGAAGATCACCATTACCAGCATGGGACCTCAATTATGTGTTGGAAAAACTCACCCTGCCTCCATTTGAACCAGCTGCTACCGCTGATATAAAGTTCTTATCATGGAAGACTGCTCTGCTACTAGCAATTACTTCAGCAAGAAGAGTTTCAGAGCTACAGGCCCTCATGGCTGTAGAGCCTTTTATCATATTTTACCTGGACAGGGTGTCTCTGAGGACAAATCCGACTTTTATGCCTAAGGTGGTTTCCAGTGTGGCTCTTAACCAAACAATTCATCTGCCAACTTTTTATCCAAATCCGCAGAACAAAGGGGAGAGAATTCTGCATTCCTTGGATGTTCACAGACAGCTAAGATTCTACTTGAGCAGGACTAAAGCTCTAAAAAAAACTGAGCAATTACTAGTGTCATATGCTGCAGGATCAGAAGGAAAGGTGATTTCAAAGCAGACAATTTCAAAGTGGATAAGCCACTGCATCCGTTTTTGCTACTTACACCATGGTAAACCTGTGCCCAAGGGCATTAGGTCTCATTCCACCAGAGCTGCAAATACTTCAGCAGCCTTTCTCAGAGGAGTACCAACCAAAGACATTCTAGAGGCTGCTACTTGGAGTTTTGTTCACACCTTTACAAAGCATTACCATTTGCCTCTCTAAGTTCAGGGCAGGCTTTGCCACTGCAGTGCTGCAGGGCCTTATAGCCGCACCTAATGCTGTTTAGCTCCAGCCTCCCAACCATAGCTTTGGGATTCTACCCAAATGTAATGACTGCAACAGTGAAACATGAAGAACATAGTACAGTTGTGTACACTTACCATAAATGTAGATGTTCGCGTGTATTCACTGTTGCAGTCCAGGTTACCCTCCCGCCATCCCCCTGTCATTCTGAAGTTTATCTTTCCTTCACTATCTTCTACAACCTATGTGGTGTATTTGCTTGTAGATGAAGGTAAAGTTTATATTGATACATGTATTTATATATATATATATATATATATATATATATATATATATATATATATATATATATATATATATATATATATATATATATATATATATATATACAAAAAATATTCCAGCACTCGAAAATAAATCCCAAACAGCCAAAGTTGAAAGAAGTTTATTAGGCAACCTGCCCAACACAGACCGGTTTCGCTCAAAGCGTCCTCAGTGTGCAACATCATCAGGCTAAAGCCCGGATTTAAGTGTATAAACAGGCAAGCAACTAACAAAGTTTTAAAGATACATACACATACTTCAATCGTAATCACCATGTAACAAAACATTTATCTACATTAAATGACAAGGATAATGGTATATTTATATATTTTTTTCACCAATGGTCATTCAGACCAGGTTTAAATAATGCCCCCAAATTCACTATCCACCTACGCTCTTTTTGTGTTAATATTCAATGTTTATTTGTTTCATTAGTTTCCTGCATCACTACCATATCCAAACCTATAAATACAAAATGTGCTGTGGTATGAACCATTTTGTGTTTGTACAAAGCACTACGAGATCTCTGGCATTTAATATCAGTAATGTGAAGAGCTATTCTCTGTTTAAATACACAGGAAGTCTGTCCCACATAGAACGCTCCACATTGGCAAACAGCCATGTAGACAACCCATGAACTACTGCAAGTAATAAGATATTTAATATCAAACACCTTTTTGGTGTTAACAGATGTAAAATATTTTGTTTTTGCCATCAATTTGCAGTATTTACATGTTCCACAATAAGTGCTCCCCACTATGTTGGTATGAGAATTAGACATCTGAGGCCTACCCTTTTTAAAGGAAGAGAAATGTTGTCCTATACTTTTACCTTTCCTATACCCAAAATGACATTCTTGGTCCACAAAATTAGTAAAAAAAGTATCAGAGTGCAAAACATGCCAATGTTTGGCCAAAATATTTTTGATACGAAAGGTATTACTACCATAAGTAGTAATAAACCTAACACATTGTGTACCAACTTTCTGTTCACTATCAGCCAATAATGCTGATCTGTCCATTTGGCTAGCCACCCTATGTGCATATTTAACACCGCTCTTTTTATAACCTCTTTTAATAAACCTGTTTTCCAGGTCCAAAGCTTGTTTCTCATAAATGTTACTTTGTGAGCAAATTCTTCTAGCTCTCTGAAATTGGGATCCTGGTATGTTTTGGATTGTGTGAGGGGGATGACAACTGCCAGCATGCAAGAATGCATTTTTAGAAAAAGGTTTTCTATGCAAATCAGTATACAAAAATCCTTCCTTGGATTTTCTAACCTTAACATCCAAATATTCCACTTCATATTGGTTAATACCCCCTATAAATTTAATACCATGTGGATTTTGATTGAGATATTCTACAAATTTCTGCCAGTCCAAACGGTCACCCCCGCCACACAACCCAACAATCATCTAGGTATCTCCGCCACATAACAAGCTGTTCTTTAAAAATAACAGGAGCTGTATATATATATATATATATATATATATATATATATATATATATATATATATATATATATATATATATATATATATATATATATATATATATATATATTGGGCTTCTAAAAACCCCATGAACAGATCAGCACATGTGGGGGCAAAAGTAGCCCCCATTGCTGTCCCCTTTATCTGTAAATACCACTGATTGTGAAACTGAAAGGTGTTATGTTCTAATACCAATCTGAGTAATTGAATCAAAAATTCTCTTTCCTGCATACTATACAATCCTGATTGCTCCATCCAAAATTGCACAGCTGTAATCCCTCCTAAATGAGGAATACTGGTGTACAAAGATTGTACATCAAGGGTCCCAAAACTATCTTTAACTAAAACTTGTACATCATCCACTAGAGACAAAAATTGTTTAGTATCTCGAATCCTAGCTGTTATCAATACTAGCAATCTTTTTAATTTATATTCGAGATATTCTGAAAGGGGTTCTGTCAATGAACCCCATCCTGCCACTAAAGGGCGCCCTGGAGGATTGTCGAGTCTTTTATGAATTTTAGGGACCATGTAGAAGTATTGTGGAGCTGGATTATCGACCTGGAGCTGTCCCTTTAAATAGGGGGTAATAATACCTTGTTCAGTGGCTTCTTGTAGAAACCTGTCTATCATGGTTTTATGCTCAAATGTGGGATCTTGCCAGAGATCTCATAGTGCTTTGTACAAACACAAAATGGTTCATACCACAGCACATTTTGTATTTATAGGTTTGGATATGGTAGTGATGCAGGAAACTAATGAAACAAATAAACATTGAATATTAACACAAAAAGAGCGTAGGTGGATAGTGAATTTGGGGGCATTATTTAAACCTGGTCTGAATGACCATTGGTGAAAAAAATATATAAATATACCATTATCCTTGTCATTTAATGTAGATAAGGGGAGGTTTTTTGAATATTATAGTAGTATATTATATTATATTATAATGGTGATGGTAAAAATAAAAACTATGCAGAATTATGACAGGTAAAAATAATAATATACCAAATATGCTTATAGCATAAATTGGTAGGTTTGATCTAGAAATTCATAATTCAGCAAGCTAGTGATAACAATAATATATATTTATTAACAGTTATTTCTCTTTCTAAATTTGACAGGGAAAAGGTATTGTCAATGTTTCTGGGTGGAGGGAATTATTCATGTACTATTTATTCAAAATATTCTAAGGGGCTTTTGGTTTGGGGTTAAGAAATAAAACATTAGTGTAGATTTATGGGATTATTCATTTTCTATGATATGAGAATGTATACACGGTTTCTTTATAAAATGTTTTGTTACATGGTGATTACGATTGAAGTATGTGTATGTATCTTTAAAACTTTGTTAGTTGCTTGCCTGTTTATACACTTAAATCCGGGCTTTAGCCTGATGATGTTGCACACTGAGGACGCTTTGAGCGAAACCGGTCACCGGTCTGTGTTGGGCAGGTTGCCTAATAAACTTCTTTCAACTTTGGCTGTTTGGGATTTATTTTCGAGTGCTGGAATATTTTTTTGTATGTGTATTGGATTCCGAGCACCTTCATAGATGTTCCGTGCACTTTTTGTTTGACAGTGTCTATACATATATATATATATATATATATATATATATATATATATATATATATATATATATATATATATATATATATATATATAAAATATTGCTACCTTTTTGAGGGCACCTGACATTGGGGGCAAAAAAAACTAAAGAAAATGGCGTCGGCTGCATGTTTTATACCCCTGATGACCTGACGTCATGGAAGAGAAGACAGCAACCTACGCAGGACCCAAGACTTTGGAATTCAGGCCGACTGAGGGCAACCTGCCAGCAGATTACCCCAATGTAATGACTGCAACAGTGAATACACTCGAACATCTACATTTATGGTAAGTGTACACAACTGTACTTTGTCATTCCTGAAAGTCCAATTATTTTGGCATGTCTTATCTCATATTTACCTTTATCAGCTCAGATGATCTCTAATGGAGTAGGTGCTACAGAAATATTTAAATAGTTTATGTGTAATGTCATTAGTTAGGGGCAAGAAGGATCTAACCCTTGGGTACGACCATCAGCTGTGTAACAATGGACCCAAATGGCCACAGCCACAGCAACGTAATCATAATCAAAATCTTTCAGAAGGTGAATCAGGAAGGAATAAGATGAGCTCTGCATAAAATTCTGATTTGGATAATGAAGTCTTTATTTGATATGTAGCTTTTTTTGTAGTCCTTTCACACCTTTGCCCATTACTGAATTAATTAATCCCACTGAGATTTGCCTGAAAGTTTAGCACAGGAAATGTTGCCATATAATCCAGTGAATTAATAATCTTCAAAGTAATTTCTGGTTTACTTTTTTGAAATATTTTGGATAAATTTGACAAGCACAGAACTGTCATAAACAAGCAAGGCTTATGAGTGGGACCTCCTCTGTTTTCCCCTGCATACAGTGCATTTCTGACCAAGTCCCTTAACTGCATCATCTGTGCTTTCTCTACCTTGAAAACAGGAAATAGATAATACACAAACCAACACTCCCCAAAGCAAATGTCACACTGCTTGTAAAAGCAAATATAACAGCAACAGAGTATGAAGCAGTGAAGACAACCATGCAGCTCAGTTCAAATCGAATAAAACTCAATTGTAGTATCCAAAACAGCAACTTTATTTTGTGCACACAGATGATAAGCGCTTTCACAGATCAGCTTCCTCAGACCAAAAAAAAACAGTCTGAGGAAGCTGATCTGTGAAAGTGCTTACCTGAGGTTTTCCCGTTCGATTCTCGGCTGGAGCACCTTCTGTGTGGAGTCTGCATGTCCTCCCCGCCGTCGAGTGGTGTTTGAAAGACATGCGTAGAATGGGCATGCCTTCACTGAAGGTTGAGCGTTGAGCTGGCACCTCGACACCCGTAAAAAAAAAATCGACTGCCAATCATTAGCGGACCGGAGTTCTGCTGTGGCGACCCCTAACCGGGAAAAGCCAAAAGAAGAAGAACACAACTGCTAATTTGTCAGCAAGCAATAGCTGTATTAACAAGAAATATTCAGAAGAGGAAGAGCTCTCCATATCTCACAATCTCATTATTACCGTATACAATGCACTTTTCTGCAAACAATACCCTCTTCGTCTTACAAAATTGTTGTTAAACTTCTTGTGCCCAGTGTAATCTGACCAACGGAAGCACAATTCATACCTCAAATTACATCAGCTCATAAACCTGTGATATTGGCTGAATTCTATACTAAACTGAAAGGAACTGTTTAGTAAATGTTTAGTATCCTTCAAAATGGTACTTAAACTGTTCACTATGTGACAAAGCTGTTTTTCCAAAAAGGTAGAAAGCTGTTCTGCCACCCACCCTCTCCCAGATACAATCGGTTGCATAGGTGGGTTGACTAGACTCTTACATACCTTTCGGAGCCCATAAATCACAGGAATGAGGGGGTACTGAACTAAAAAAAAATCAAACATTTCTTTATCAATAACACATTCCATCATAAATCATGCACATAATTATTGACTTTATCAACCAACCTATTAATGGGCGGCCATGGTGGTGCAGTGGTTAACACTGCCACCTCACAGCAAGACGTTCTCCAGTTTGATCCTCGGCTGGGGTGCCTTCTGTGCAGAGCCTGCATGTCCTCCCTGTGGTCGCGTAGGTTTCCTCCGGGTGCTCCGGTTTCCTCCCACATCCCAAAGACATGCTGTAGGTGGATTGGACACTCTAAATTGGCCCTAGGTGGGAGTGTGTGCATGTGTCTGCCTTCTGTGGAAGGTTTGGCGCCGGGCTGGCAACTCGACACCATAAAACTCCACTGCCAATCATGAGCGGACAAGGTGATCCACTGTGGCGACCCCTAACCAGGAAAAGCCGAAAGAAGAAGAGGAAGAAGATCAACCAACCTATTAATATCAATTTTAGTGCACTTAGCATATGTGGTCAAATCATTCATGTCTACCATCCTTGAAACATAATCATTTGTGTTCATTACCATGATCCCTCCCCCTTTGTCCATACGACAACTATAGAAATTGTCTCATGCAACCATTTGACATAAGGCTGCATTCTATTCAAACTAAACAATGTACACATACGTTCACTATTAAAATATTTCTAAATATCACATTCAAACATTCTATTAAAAGCCTCAACCAGTGGCAGATTAACCGGTAAAAACTCATTTGGTTGCCTCATGTGAGAACTGGATATATCGTTTTGACCAAACATCAACCTGAGAGATATATTACGAACAAATAACTTAAGATCTAACAAAACATCATATAAATTTGACCTTCTAGTTGGAATAAATAATAACCCCAAGTTTAGTACCTCACGTTCCAAGTCTGTTAGTTCAACTGAGGAAATATTAATAATCAAGTCTTCAGAAATTTGTTCGGAACTGCTGGACCCAAATCCATTTGTCCCGAAAACTGCAGTTTCTTCCGCCTGAGCCTGCTCCTGCTTTTCGAGCACCCTCTCACTTCTTCCTTTATCATAGTCACTGGCTCCAGAAGTTGTAGACATAAAAAAGTTGAGTGGGCACAGATATGTTAGTCCCTCCCACTGGTGAATCTGGGAGATTTCAAATATTCAAAGCTTGCCCAGCAACATCCAAAGGTCTCACAGTAACATTCTTCTTCCAAAAACACCAACATTCTCTAACCCTATCTTGTATGTTGTAAAAAGGAGACAGAGACACTCTTTTCACCATCAGTACTCAACAATGTGAAAGATGAAACTTTAGAACAAATGTTAGTAGGTCAGTGCAGAAGAAAGTAGGGATGTAATATATGTAAATATATTGACTGATGGTTTCTTTATACAGCTAATGAATGGGAAATTGTTTGAATTTGAGCTGCTTGCAAATTGTAGCAAGCAGAATCTTGTATATCTTGCTAATGAAGCAGGAAATGAGAGGGCGCTTGAAAAGCAGGCTCAGGCAGAAGAGACTACAGCTTTTGGGACAAATGGAGCTGGGTCCAGCAGTTCGGAATAAAGTTCCAAAGACTTGATTATTAATATTTCCTCAGTGGCACTAACAGACTTGGAACGTGAGGTACTGAACTTGGGGTTATCATTTATTCCAACTAGAAGGTTGAATTTACATGATGTTTTATTAGATCTTAAGTTATCTGTTCGCAATATATCTCTCAGATTGTTGTTTTGTCAAAATTATATATCCAGTTCTCGCCTGAGGATACCAAGTGAGTTTTTACCAGTTAATCCGCTACTTGTTGAGGGTTTTAATAATATGTGTGTAGATGATATTTATGAATATTTTAATACTGAACGTATTTATTTTTACATTGTTTAATTTGAATACAATGCAGTATGATACCTTATGTCAACTGGTTGCACAAGATGATCTCTATATTTGTTCTGCGGACAAAGGAGGAGGGATCATGGTAATGAACACGAATGATTATGTTTCAAGTATGGTACATTTGTTGAATGAATCAACCACATATACTAAGTGCACTAAAATTGATCTTAATAGGTTGGTTGATAAAGTCAATAATTATGTGCATGATTTAGTGATGGAAGTGTTATTGATAAAGAAATCTTTGATTTTTTTCTTAGTTCAAAACCCACTCATTCCTGTGATTTATGGGCTCCTAAAGAGGTCATTGTGCCCCTCTACTCATCACTCATCAGACCTATCATAGAGTACAATGCCCCATTTGGGATGTACCTTACAAGACACCTGCAACAGTTGGAAAGACCACAGAAGTACCTCACCAAGAGGATCACTGGCCTCAAACAGATGCCCTATGCAGCTCTACTGAAGAAACTCCAGTTGTACTCAGTTGCATACCGCCTACTCAGAGATGATCTCTGCCTGACATACAAGGCCATGCCCAACCCAGAATTGATGGACATGCTCCACCTAAAGAAAACCTTATCCCCCCGAGCCACATACTCTAGGGATCTAAACTTCACAACAACAACAAATAGGATGTGCTGGAGGGATAAATTCCTGTCCCAGAGACTTCCCATGCTTTGGAACAAGATCCCAATCTACGTTAGGCAGAGCTCCTTGCTAACACTCTTCAAAAGAAACCTTGACAAGTGGATGGGAAACAGAAAGTTTACCTCAGGGATCACTTCAGTTGCTCTGCTGGACAGAGGCACAGGGAACTAATCTAAGGGGGCGGCGAAAGCCAACACATTCTGGCTAGGCTTATAAATGCCTTCGGGCAGATAGCCTAGTACCAACCTATGAGCCTATGAACCTATGAACCTATACACATACCTCTCAACTGTACAGATTTTTGCAGAATGTCCAGATTTTTGCCTCATATTTTTGGTCTGTTCCTCATAACATTTGTATTTTTCTGGCAAATCATTGAAGACTAAAGTCACTAAATAATGTTAAATAATGACAGACACTGGAGTTTCAGAGTTTATATTCTTCAAAAATATGTAATAAAGCAAAACCTGTTATTCTGTCAACTTTCTAAGTTTATACAAGCAATATTTAAATTATGTTCCTATTTTTGAGCCTTTGTCCCCCCGTTATTTCTGGCTTTGTCCTGACTTCTTGCACTGAGAGGTTGAGAGGTATGCATAAGTGTATTTTCAACCCACCTATGCGACTGTATCTGGGAGAGGGTGGGTGACAGAACCTCTTTCTACCTTTGTGGAAAAACAGTTTTGTCCCATAGTGAGCAGTGTAAGTACCATTTTGAAGGATACTAAACATTTTCTAAAGAAGTTGGCAGAATGGTCTGCTGCTTGTGATAATAAGGATTTTTTTGTTAGTAACTATGGATGTGATATCTCCATTTACAATCATTCTGAATGAAGTGGATGTGGAATATGTTAGACAGTTTTTATGTGATAAATCTGATTACTCTGTAGAAAAGGTTAATTTGATATGCTTTCTTCTGGATGTTGTATTGCACAACATTTTTTTTCTTTTGGTGATGGTTATTTTATTCAGAATGTAGGCATGGCTATGGGCACCATGTGTATGAATAGTTATGTAAACATGGTGCTTGTACAATGGGAAAGGATGTATGTTTTTAATGTCTGAAACCAATTTCTTGACTTTATTTTGCATTATGGCCGTTATGTTGATGATGCTTTTTTGTATGGTCTGGATCGGCTGAGTTGTTAAGATACTTTTATTGATTACTTGCAAGGAACAACTGATTGTTTGAGGTTTACTTGTAATTTTGCAAGCACTATGATTGATTTTTTTGGATGTTCTTATTTTTAGTTCTGTGAATGGACTTGAGACTAAGATATTTATGAAACCCTGCAAAGGTAACAGAAAACTGCATGTTGGAAGTATCCATTCTAAGAGAGTGAAGAATAATGCTATGACAGGTCAATTTATAGGAATGCACGACTTCATACCAAGGACAGTGACGTGTATGATGCATTTGATACTTTGGCAGATGAGTTTAGACTGAGAGGATACACTGACTTAGATATTTCACAAGTACAAAACAATGTAGTAGCATGCAGGTTGGACAGAGCTAGACCATAGTATGATGCTGCTAAAAGAGACCATGTTAGTGACAGGAATGACTGTAGTAATCAAATTAGAATGTAACTTACCTACTCTTGTAATGTGGCTCCTATATGTAACATCACGAAGAATCACGGGCGTATCTTGATGTCCGATATTAAGTGCAGGGGTATACTTGATAGTGAGCCATGTTTTGTTTTTAAGACTGGGCCTTCTTTGAGGAAAATGCTTTGTTATAAATCCTTGAACTTAAGGACAGATGTTAGTAGGTCAGTACAGAAGAAAGTAGGGACATATCCTTGTAACTGATGTAATATATGTAAATATATTAAGACTGATGATTTCTTCATACACCCAATGAATGGAAATTGTTTGAATTTGAGCTGTTTGCGAATTGTAGCATGCAGAATCTTGTATATCTTGCTGTTTGCCAAGCCTGTAACTGTTATTATGATGGGAAGACCAACAGGTGTTTTAGAGACCGTATTACAGAACATTTGAATAGTATTAACAGATGAGATATAAAGAATGCTTTGGCAAAGCATGTAGTAAATGAAGGATCTACACATAGCTTAAAATTTATTATTATTGAGAAATTTTGTAACACTGGTAGAGGGGTGATGTTGAGACTCATACTGAATGCCTTGAAATAAAAGGGATTCTTAGATTAGAAGTTCATAGGCATAAAGGACTAAATTAATATGTCCCTTTAAGACTTGCACTGAGATTGAGGGGTCTAAAATATATTTTGATTAGTATGACTAAAGTTGCATATAAATTGAGCTTGTTTTATGTTATTTTAGATCTGATGAAGAACCAAGAAGTGGTGCAAAAGCACTCATCTTTTTATTATTTTGTTGTATTTTTTATTTTTATGTTTTATTAAAGTGTACGCTCCATTTTACCAGCTTCTGCATTCATTTGGATTACTTATTATTCTTGAAGTCAGCAGCCTGCTCCATTTCTGTTTTATTCTAATGAATTAAGAGTTCCAAGCATAATAAATCCTGTCTCACATCCTATCACTGATGTGCATGAAAAAGTTTGTGAAATGGTTATTAGATTTTTTTCTCAATCAACGGCGGGGCGGCCATAAATATAATATGAGCCAGGCACAATGGCTCATGTTAAAAGATCTCAGGGACAGTCATCAGATAAGAATCATTCACCCAGATAAGGTAGGAGACATGGTAATCATGAACAACTTGGATTATGAACAAAGGATGCTTAACTTACTATTCAACGGGACATATGAGGAAGCACCTATTAATGATATAAACATGGCCTAGCGTAGCCTTGGAAAAAAAATCACTTTTCTGACAGTTCGACATCGGAAGCTTTTACTTACATAGGGTCGATTAATCACTGTTTGTTTTTTTAAGCATTTGGTGATGTAATATAGACCAGTCTTTTTTGTTTAAGTCTTCCACACTGACATTCCTTTCAAATACAATATTTGAAGAGCCTCTTGAATACAAAGTTAGGAAAAGGAATAATAGTAAGTATTACTGTACCACTTCATTGCATAGTTCAATAAAGGCTAGTAGAACTAAGTGTTTTGTGTTTGAAGAAGGAGTTTTTCTATTGAAATACTATTACTTTTCATAGTCAATAATAACACTGTCAGAAAGAGTACAGCAATGCGACTGACAAAACTGGAAACTTAATTTAAGTATTACAGCTGCCTTTAGGACATTTTATACTATGACAGCTATGTTAAGAGCATCTATAAATGAAGTAGGAAACAACTGACAGAGAAAAAGATGCATTGAATTATTTGTGAAACATAGTTCATTAGATTTATCTAACATACAATGCTGATATTTAAAGGCTATGGCTTGTGTTCATTTTTTATTTGATCTCTAGTCACTTGACAGAATGCTTCAGACTAGTTCAGCTAATAGCATTTTTGTAAACTATTAATATAGTATTTACATGCACCAATGCTATATATAGTCCAAAACAGAATTAAATGCAGTGACAAAACACACTAAAATATAATTTGATTAGGGATAGATTATGCTGGTATGGGTGAGCTGCTAGTAATATTAATTTGAATAAGAGCAGTAAGAGACAGAAATATGTTAGTTTTGCCAGATTTTTGCTGTATTTTTTTTTCTCTATGCCCATTCAAGGAGTGCTAAGCTCTATATCCCCTGTTTCATTTATTTGCTCCTTCTCCTGATACCAAAGGATAATTATATAAAATTGTGTATCATAGCTGTTACACTGTGGAAGGTGAGACCTTTTTATTCTCCTTGTCTTTTTTCTCTTTTGGAAATGATACCTTTGTGTTAAGTAGCATATGCAAATGTTTATTTGTGAATATTCAATCAGTTAGTTCTCCTACAACTCTCCATAACAGATATCTTGCTGGAATGAGAAGGAAGAGATGACACAAAGGGGAATACTGAGTATTCAGGAAATTTCTTGCAAAATTACATTTTCTATTAAATGGGTTTATTTACCTAGTTGCTCCATACATTCTTGTTTTGATATTCAGATTATTTACTTATTTATAAACATAAATGTTAAAATATATTGTCCTAATGCAAAACAATATATGAATCTTTGAAGATCCCACATTTATAGAATATTCTTAATTTATCATTAATCATAATACTTATTTACTTTTGTTACTTATTCTAATGATGAAAAGGAAAAAACACTTTTCCTTCCTTGTTGTAATGATTTGAGTACAAGACTTAAGTTGTAAGGGAAAGATTTGTGTTTTATCGCATATAATTGGGGGAACATTTTGGTAAGTTTAAAGTTTACATTTGTTTACAGAAATATGCACCATTACTAATATTATTGTGGAAATTAGTTTGTTTATAAATTACTCTTAAAACTAGTATTAAGAATCGTCATATAATGTTTATTTTTCATTTTATGAGTTGTATGAAATCTGATATAATAAGTAATATTACAACTCCCACACACCATTAGATCTTTACATTATCTGACTTAAATTCTTTATAATAAGAATTTGAGTGTTAGTTGATGTGATATCTATATGCGTAAAATACTGTTAATTTTTTTTTTACAATGGTAGTAGCTGAGTAACTGCTGTTATAGATAGGGTGGTTGATTTGAGTGGTGGATGCTACTCAAACTGTGAGTTTGTAACTCCAGGAAGGGTATGGGTCAGTTTATTTTATGAAATTCAATTATACTTTTTTTATTATCTTTCTTTGATGTCCACTACATTTATATTCTTAAATGATTTCAAAATAAGATTATTTTTGAAATATCATTTTTCAATAACTTTGTTGCTGATGGAGAAACATCTTAAATTAATATATAATATAAAAATAAATCAATGGTTAATTTTATCCTACCCTTTATCGATAATCAAAATGTTTTTCTTAAAAGGTATTTCTATTAATATTAACAGTCTAAACAATCCATGTAAAAGAGGATGTATACTTTAATATTTAAAACTACATAAATTTCACTTAGTTTTTTTACAAGAAACACATCTCCTAAAAGAAGATATATCACAGTTAAATACTAAAATGTATACTGTATTATCCAGCTCAGAACATACTCAAAAAATTAAAAGAGGAGTAGCTATATTATGGAGTAATACATTACCTCTTCCTAAGATTATAAAAATTTACAAAGATGATAAAAGAATGTTTTGCTCAGTTACAATAGAAATAAATAGAAAACTATTTACATTTATAAATATAAACTGGATTCTAGGAATTGGGGTTAATACAATTAAACAATACTTAAATTGTACTTTTGTCTAAAGTTAATATTATTATAGCTGGAGAGTTTAGCTGTATTTTAAATGAAAATGAATCTAGTGTCCCGAGTAAGAGGAGGTTATCATCTCAGGCTAAACACTTGAATGATTTTACAGATTTATATCATCTCAAAGATACTAATATTCAAGTTGATTCAAAATCACTTTTTTTTACTTTCTATTCTCAAAGACACAATATTTATTTCAGAATACATAGGATGTTTATTTCTAATGAAATGATTAATAGTTTAACTAAAATCAAGGTTATCTCGTGCCCATTATCGTATCCTAATTCCATAACTTTTGAATTAATAATTAGTTCAACACATAATGTTCAGATTTAAAAAATTACAATACTAACTTAAAGGATTTAAAAAACTTTCTAACCTTTGAAGTTCAAAACGTTATTGATCTAAATTCTACTGTAGACATGTCTTCAATATTTGTATGGGATGCTTTGAAAGCGTACCTATATGGAAAAGTTACTAGCTGGTATACTAACATAAAGAAACTTTGGGACAAAGATCCACAAGAGATACAGTCTATACTAGATAAATTAAAACAAAATAATATGACGGACAAAACCAGTAGAGAGGCAAATGATGAAATTAAGCAACTAAATAATAAATATTTAGAGACATTAAATCATAAAACCAAGATTAGTTTAGAAAAACTCAAATGTATAAATTTCTCGACTAACCCTAAATCCCTAAACAAATTAGCCAATAAAACCAAAAGACCCAGTTAATTAACCATATTAATGGGAATTATTTTCCTATGACTTACAAGACAAGTTGCATATAAATTAATGGAATTTAGATATTTTTTTTTCAAAAAAATTAATCAAAATTCAAGCATTATAGATTCAACAAATGAGATAAAAGATTTCATTAACAGATATTCAAAAAAGCACACTAAAAAGCAAAATGACTATCTAGATAAACCTATCTCAAGTACAGATCTTCAAAATCAAATTAGTGAACTAAAATCTAATAAAACCCCTGGTAATGATGGAATAATCCCTGAAATCTATAAAAGTATGCCCAAAGTTGCTCTCAATCTATTACATACTGTTTTTTAACCTCTCAAATGGATACCATTAGCCTACATTCCTGGAAATTTACTTTTATATCTCCAATATTAAAACCCAATAAGGACCCTTCTAAATGTTCTTCTTATAGACCAATTTCTTTATTAAATGCAGATTACAAAATGTTTATGTCCATTTTTGCAGATAGATTAAAGAAATTTCTCTCGACCCTGGTAGATGAAGATCAGGCAGGCTTTCTTATCAACAGAAATACATACAATAACATTAAAAGAACCATAATGCTAACTGACTATGTTAAAAATAAAAAAGAAATCTAACACTAATAAGCCTAGATATAAGTTGTGCCTTTGACTCAGTTGGGATTACTTATTTATATTAATGGGAGAGCTAAACTTCTCTAACAATTTTATAGATCTAATTTCACATCTTTACAAAAGAAGTCAAACCTATATACAAACAGGTACTAATATCTCACAAAATATACAGATTTCTAAAGGGACTAAACAAGGCCGTCCTCTTTTTCCTTTACTCTTTACTTTAATAATGGAACCATGTGCTAACTTAATAAGGTTGGAAAAAGATATTGAGGGTTTTAAACTAAATTAAAATATAACCTCAAAAATACAGCTATTTGCAGATGATATTCTTATCACTTTAGAGGAAAGTATTTTTTCTATTGCATCTTTATTTAAGATTATGGAAACTTTTCAAAAAAATCTGGCTTAATTTTTAATAATAATAAAACAAAAATACTCCCTATCTATCCAAGTAACTATGAATTAGACAGTAAATTAATCAAATACTTAGCACATTCAGAACAAATAACATACCTGGGAATTATACTAACCAAAAACATTAAAGATATAATACATTATTAACTTCAACCAAAGTTTAAACACTATCAAGAGTTATATAATAAATTGGAATAAACTCCTTTTTACAATGGAAGAGTGACTATCAATAATTAAAATGATAATACTTCCAAAGATATTATATGTTATACAGTCAATTTTGTTACCGCCTCCAAAATCAATAATAAAACATTTAAATTCAATAATATTAAGATTTTTATGGTTTCCAAACAAACCTAGAGTGGCATTAACTTATCACATAAAATATTGGTCTAATGGGGGATAGGCTTACCAGACTTGGAATTCTTTACAATTTCTTCAATAATTAAATCTGTGTCTTTGTTAATAGATACAAACTATACTGCCAAATGGAAACAAAGTTTTAGTGGTAATGTGTTTTGATCTACACTCTATTCCTAATAACTATATATTGCTTCTTTTAAGCAATTTTAGAAATTTTATTTATAAATTTCCAACTTACAAAGAACATTTTTTCTTTCTTTCTCCTATCGACTTCACACAGAGTATTTTATCCTCCTCTGATCCTATAAAAATGTTAATATTCAAAGAGAAAAATCTAATATATTGGTTTCAGATGAAGATAAATGATGATTTGAAAACTACAGATAATTTGATACATGAGTTTGAATTAAATAAAAATTTATGGCTAGAAATACAAACATGCAGACAGTTTCTTTTAAATAAATTTGATTTGAGGTCACCCATAATTAAAAAAATCTACGCCTAAATTGTTAACTTATTTGATTAAGTCCATTCAACATAAATTTCCCAATAAGGGAATATATATATATATATATATATATATATATATATATATATATATATATATATATATATAAAATTAGGGAAGAAACTTATAGCTGTCCGAAAAAGTTTTGAAATTATTTCTACACAATTAATAATAACCAACCTAATGATCAAGATAAAGAAAATAATGTTAGAATCAGCTAAATTGACCACTTCTTCACTTAAATGGAGATTATTTACTTGGGAATTTATGTACAGATCATTTTTAACACCACATATAATGAGTAAAATTAATAGAAAAGATAACTTTTGTTGGAGATGTAAATTAGAAAAAAATGCAGACTGGACTCATATGTTTTACGACTGTAAAGCTTTACAAAACTATTGGGATAATATCAATAACCTATTCCAAGCTTTATTTTCTGATAATTTTACACTTTCAAAATGTCTGGTTCTTTTTAATACACCAACACCTATATCATATAGTCGAAGTGTCAAAACTTTGACTATGTAAATATTGAACCCAAATGTTCGAAAACTGAATATTCCGAACACTCAGAACAGTGATTTTTTTCCCCAGGGAAAAAAAATTGCTGTTCTGGTACAAAATGCGGAAACACATGAACACTAAATACTGTTTCTAATGTGGGGGGGCTGTGCCCCCCAAACCCTCCTACTTAAATATACCAACTCCAAGATCGCACCACAGTGGAGGAAATAGCAAACCCATGGAACTGGCCCACCAAATACTTTCCCTGGGAAAGAATTTGATGTTCCGTGGCTTAGTTATTTTCAGACTTCGAACTTCCCAGTTTAGAGTTACGGAATTCAGACTTATGAGCGTTCAGACTTCCGATATAGACCCAATACCCACATGTATTAAAAAAAATTAAATATCCTCTGGTTTGGTCAATACTAGCAGCGGCTAGAAAAGTTATAACGAGAAATTGGAAATGTGATGCTTCTCCCTCTTTCTCAGAATTTAAAACTATTATTACTGAGGTTTGCCATTTGGAATTACTGACCATCAAAACAAGATCCATCAGAAAAAAACTTCTTCATATAATATGTGGAATAATTTAGAAAGTTTATTAGAAAAATAACTTTTTTCCTATTTGAAAGCAGTAATGTATACTAAAGTTAACATAGTGTTTATAAGTGGGCGTCTTTATAAATACTTTAGTTATGTTGTGTTTGCTAAGTCAAGAAAATTTAAACCTAAAGTGCATCCCTATGTTGTGCTTGCTTAATAATTTTCATTATCTCAAAGTTGAATTTTTGTAATCATTATATGTATTTGTTTGTTTATATTCTGAAAAATCAAATAAAGTTGTTGTCAAAAAAAAAAAAAAAGAAAAATTGGCAATTCTCAACCCACAAAGATACTTGTGACTTGTTTGGTGCATACCCCAAATTTGTTTATAAACATGAAGAAAGTTTTAAAATATATTTGATCACATATCTAGTGGGCGTATACCTCGCAAAAGGTATATGTCAAAATGTGAGAGCTGCTCCTTATTTCAGGATATTTGGTGTGGGGCAGACGTCACACTTAATAATAAGAAAATCACTGTACCAAGATGGCTTAATTGTCAAACCCAAAGCGTGGTATATGCAGCAGTGTGTCCTTGCTATTCAGCTTATTATTTAGGAAAAACAGAATGAAAAATACATATACATACACATATATTTGTACACTTATAAATATGTAAATATTTTGTAATAAGATTTATTTTTGCATATAAATGAAGGACCCCTGCTCTTTTAACAGGTGCTGTGGGATCCTTTATATACATCTTAGCTACCACCAACTCAGACAGATGGGACCTCAGTTTAACATCTCATCCAAAGGATGACAGACTCAGGTGTACAGATACGAGACAGAACTAGATTATGAATAGACAGTAAAAACAGACCGACTTTATAACATGCATTCACAAAATAATTGTGTATGATTTCCATGTCATATGCTAATGCAACATATAACCTTTCATTTTGGATTTACTGATTTTAGACATGATAGCTATAGTTTGGCACTCCATATCACTGATCATTTTGGTCCGTCAGTCTTCTGAGTAATTCAGCTGTATTTCCATCCTGCTAGACAGGCTTCAGTACCTCACATCCCCACATGGAGTGTCTTAATTCAAGTTGGGATTTGTTTTTTAAACCCACTGTCTTTTGGCTGAAGAGACGAAGAGGTAATAGTTGGGAGCCAGTGAGCTGCTATCCACATATCTTTTGGCTTTTAATGGCCTCCTTCCCTTCCTTCTTGGTTGCCAAATATTACTGCCTGTAGTGTTAGATTCTGGAGAAGCACAAAAGGACATTCCTACCCATCCTCAAACCCAAATAGAGTTCATGCACTCCTTAGCAAAATACACCATCTCATCCCTGTATCTGAAATCTAACCACACAACCCTCTGTCAAGTGACACTTGAGAACCACAACCTGAAAAATTCTACTCTTCCAGGAAAGATGACCCATCATTTACCACATTATCTTCATTCCTCCCTGGTTGGTCTTGTAGGTCCACTACTTTAATCCATGTTGGCTAGTACCAAGTAAGATCTTTATCCACCTGAGCTAGAGTTGGATATGTTTACAGATTTTTAACAACATTCAGTTCGTTTCCAGAACCTGAACAAGAGATAAAGACAAATTTTCCATTGCAGGAGAGCAGGACCCAAATTATGATCTTGAGGGAAAAAGGAATGCGATTGTACTGGAGTCAGACTGCAACCAAAGTAGCTTACTTAAGAAGGACAAACCACCTGATCTTTTCAAGGAATGACAATGGTGGTACCAGAAGCAGGTTCAACTGAACAGAATGTTGATACCTTCATGGCCTATCTCAAGAGCTCAGTGACTGTTAACACAAACAAAAGCAGTAACACCACAAACCTTGCAACTCACCCACAGTTTTAAAAAAGGTAATGACATAGGTCCGGTATTGTTGTAAACTTAAACAAGAAGATCTTCTGGATTGAGGGCAGCAGTACCTATAATCCCAACAATGAACTTACAGCTTTTTAGAGTATGTTTATCTAAAAATATAGTGCCCGGAAAAAAAAAAGGTGGCTTCTCAACAAAATGGGACCTGCAGTTATCAGAAAAGCCAGTATTACTGATATATCCCTTAGGGTCTATCAGCATTAAATGCCTTAGCATAATAGGATAAAGGTAAACTCTCATGAAGCTTTACTTTCTGTCTTTACATGAAAGAGACAGCATCCCACAGCATCCCAGAAATTCAACATGAGCTACAAACACTCTAAACACAGTTTTCATCTGTAGCTTCAAAAGCATTTCACTTCTTTACAAGCATGACAATACCTGAAATCATGAAAATAATCTTAAGACGAATGGTGATCAAATAACAGATTCAGTGATCCTGTTGTGCTGTATATATTTTAAGTTAATCAAATCTAGTAAAGATTAATTTCTGAAGTGCATATATTCTCAACTACCTTAGTAACAGTATGCTTACACTATGTGACATTTCATTAAAGATGTTAAGCATACAGCTATAAAACATTTATATTTTTAAGCTACTAAGAAGGTGGTATAGGCAATGTTTAAGTGCTAGAAATGGATTATGCTTGCAGAATCATTTGTCTAGCTGTGCCAAGGGGAGAGGTTCTTAAGGGTGTGGCCAGTTAGAGGTATATATATATATATATAAGGTGGTGGTGGCTGTTTTCTTTGCCAGTCTGGTGAACTAACACTGCCTGTTGCTTTGACCAGTGTCACTGAGGTAAGTCTTTAAGCTTATAAAAATAGATTAATAAGCTTTTCACAATAGTCTGTGGTGTCTGAATGCATTCAGTTTGCTACTTTGCCATCTCCTCCCAATTCTATAATCATACACCTATTGCATACTTCCACTTCAAACATGTAGATGTCAGCAATACCAGTAACCTCTTCTGCAAACACATACACATACTCTCCAAACTGTCACACAAACATGCAGGTGTATTATCACAGATTCTCTGTAGTGATGCTATACACCCCAGTCCCAGCTCACATACTGCACAAAATACCTTTATGACTGCCATTCCAACCCTTCCCCCCATTAATACTTCAGACCTTCTCATCCTTAACATGGACCTTAGAAACCTAGTTAACAAAATCACGGACTTTCATGCAGTCATTGCACAATACTCACCAAAAATTCTTACAGCAACAGAAACTTGGTTAAAACCCCATATAAGAGACCCAGACATACTCCCACAAGGTTATTGCGTACACAGGTTAGACAGGATCAAGAAGAGGGGAGGCGGGGTTGCAATCTTCTACAAATATAACCTAAGCATATATCCATATACCACCCATCAAATACAAGTCCTAAGTCCTAGTAACACAGCTCAGAATTAACCTAAAGAAAAATATTACCATAATAGCCACTACTCCCACTGCCATTGAGGAACTCATAGACTGTACAGCCTCAACCTACACAAACAAAACCAATACCACAGGTGAATTCAACTCAGACTGGAACACTGGCACTGGTGATAACCCCTCCACCTTCATAAATCTACATGGTTTCTTCCAAGCAATCCAGTTTCCCACTCAAATAGATATAGATATCAAAAGGGAATCTATCTTAGACTGGTCACTTATTAACAGTACCACCCACAACTATCTCTCCAGATGCCTTCCAAATAATTTAAGTGACCAGACTGGAACACTGGCACTGGTGATAACCCCTCCACCTTCATAAATCTACATGGTTTCTTCCAAGCAATCCAGTTTCCCACTCAAATAGATATAGATATCAAAAGGGAATCTATCTTAGACTGGTCACTTATTAACAGTACCACCCACAACTATCTCTCCAGATGCCTTCCAAATAATTTAAGTGACCAGAGACCTACCTACTTAATCCATCATCAGCTCAACCCACCCAGAACCATAGTTTACAAAGTCATACGACATACCAGAAACTTCTCCAATGAAGCATTCTTAGACATGCTCAATAAATGTAACTGGACACCACTACATCATCTCCAACTCGGCCAGGCTGTAACATACTTCAATGACACATTTCTAGCTGTTCTAAATAGCTTAACACCAACTCGTGCATGTTGTGTTAAAAATAAGAGATTGCCCTGGATATCAAATAAAAACATTAGACTTAAAAAATTACAGGACAAAACCTGCTTTCAATACCAGAAAACAAAAGACAATAAAACTCTGTTAGCATACCAGCAGCTCCGCAATCAAACAAAAAACAACTCAAACATATATGCAAAACAAATATGAAAACAGTCCCAAAAAGTTCTGGCAGGCAATTAACTCAATCCTCCACCCAGGTAAAGCCACAACCCCAGAACCAAAAACCAATAACCAAAGCATGAGTATTGCCTCACAAATCAACACCTACTTTATAAACATCATCCTCTCCTTAGTTACAGGGAAAAATTCCACCCCACCATCTCTTCCACCTAATGTGGAAACTAACAATAACTTTTTTGACCTCAAACCTGTCCCAACTAACACCATAAGAAAAATGCTGAAAAAACTGAAACCTTCTTCCTTAGCAGCTGACCAACTCCCCAATGAGTTCCCCAAACTTTCAGCCAATGCCATAGGTCTGCCTATCTCCAGTCTGGTAAACAGGTCTATAGCAGAACAGAATGTCCCAAAATTATGGAAAATTTCCTATATCACCCCTCTACATAAAGGAGAAACATCAACAGAATTAAACAATTACAGACCCATAGCCATCCTTTCCCCCTGTGTCAAAATTCAGGAAAAATGTATACACACTCAATTACTACAATATGCTATCTCACAACCTTATCTCAACCTCCCAACACAGTTTCAGACCAAAACACAGCACCACCACAGCCCTAATTAATTTCTCTAACACCATCAACCAACTCAGAGATTCAAACCAGCAAGTAGCATCAATCTTCCTAGACATGTCAAAAGCATTCAACACTGTCTACCATCATGAACTCCTTAATATTCTTGCCTTACTTAACCTATCAAAGACTTCCCTCTCCTGGTTCCTAAGCTATCTTTCTGACAGACAAGAACAGTACGATGGAAATGCGAACTCTCACCACTTCTGCCTGTCTGAGTCGGAGTCCCTCAAAGATCCATACTAGGGACCCTTCTTTTCACTATCTTCTCTAATGATCTAGACTCATCCACAACACATGCTAAAGTAGTTCAGTATGCAGATGATTCAACCTTACCCTGCTCAGCAGATACCTTACCAGACCTCCAAATAGTAGCTCAACAAGTGCTTTTAATGATATAGAAACATGTCTACGTAAATCACAACTAATCCTCAACCCAAAAAGACACAGATAATGCTATTTACGAGTAACAGACAATCACCGACCACCCCTCCTTTCACCATTCTCTCAACAAACAACACAGTCATCCAACCAGCTGAGCATACAAAACTCCTTGGCATGACAATCAACAATAAACTCAGATTTGACCAAGACATAGGCATCACAATTAAGAAAGTTCACGTCAAACTTGGCTCACTGTACAGAAGCAAGCCATTCTTCACTGACAATACCAGACTAGCCATATCCAGAACCTTCCTCCTCTTTACGCTCCTATATACTTCCTCCTCTTTACCAATTTAAAAAGATCAGACCTAACCAAATTGGAAACTTGCTACAACAAAATAGCCCACTTCGCAGCCAACCTTCCCCACCAAACCCACCATTTTAATGCTCTACATAAATTAATTTGGCTAGAGCTACCTCACCTTCTCCATCTCTACCATCTTAAATTCACACACAATATCATCTTCCATCCTGACAATTGCCCATCCCTCAAGGAACTTGTTGTTTCCTCCTCATGCCTATGAAGTCTAAGATCTGTAGACAGAAACCTTCTCACCGTAAACAAAGCTAACAACACTCACTGTAAACCCTGTTCCCAAATCAAATAAACAAATTATAGAACTCTCTACCGCACATCCTCCAAAACACACCTGAATCTACAAATTTCAATCAACTACTATTTGAACATCTATCCAAAAACTGTCCTTGCTCCTGCGCTAAACCTGACTGACAAGATATCTATAACTCTCTCAACGCAATGTCCACTTCTGACCTCATTTTCTCCCTCTCCTCAGTGTTATTACTACTCAAAAAAATACTCAAAAAAAAAAAAAAATATATATATATATATATATATATATATATGGGTTCAGTTCAGAATTTCGAAGCTCAAAACTTTGATTTTCATATGATCGAAGATCATATGTTCGAAGTTTCAAAACTTTGAAATCCTGAATGGAGATCGGCATACAGCACAGACCAGGAGATTTCTCTTGTCCTCCCTGTAGTGCGATATCAGAGATGGTATATTTAAGTTGAGGGGGGTGTGGGGGGTGCAGGGGGGCTTGCCCTCCTACATACACATGTTTTACTGTGTTGGGTGGTGTTTTGGGCATCGGCATTTAGAACGTCGGGATTGTGGAATTTCAGAATTACAAAGTGGACTCATATATACGCAGGTAACGTAATGGGAGCATTTGGTTTTAAAACCATATTTTTTTCTGAGGTTTTGCATTACTGCCATTCAGTGTTCTGTTTTCTGCCCCCTTTTTACCTCAGATAAGGTATTTCCCTCTCACAAAGTTTATAATAGGAACTTGCTGTTCCCCCCTTTCGTTCATTCGGGTTATGTTGGGTTAAAATATGAAACAAAAATGAGGAAGCAAAGCAGTTGATGGGTAAATGAGTGATGGGTGGCTGAGACACCATGAGGAAGAGAGGCAGTTGATGGGTAAGTGAGTAATGGATGGCACAGACAGTTTCACCTTTTATTTCTAGTTTTATAAAAAAAGAAAGAAAAGCCTTTGTAAGCAAAGCAGCAGATCTTTTTGCTAATGTTCTTGTTGACTTCTTTATTAGGCTGCTAGAGATACTTCTCTTCAGTGGAAAGGTAGTGCTATAGTACTAGTTCTTGCCTTTGGTCAAGCAAGTTGGGGGCTCAATAGGGAGGTTTTTTGTGTGTGCGGGTGTTGTTTTAAGGAGTAATAGCTACATACACCTTCAAGTAAGAAGGATTTCTTTTGCTTAATGACTAATAAATAAATAATGAATTACATACTTAGACGAATGATCATTTTAGAAGTAAGTGTATGCAGATGTTTCATCAGTGTCTGAAACACCATCATCTGCAGTAATACCTTGTCATATCAATTTACACCAACAGGACTGACATTCTTCTTTAGCTCTGTAGACTAAGGTTCATTGGTATTTACTGGCAGCATGTCAGTTATATGTTAAAAACAAATAAAATATGTGAAATCTACCTACCTACCTATCAATTTAGAATCCCTTAGTGAGGATTAGCTATTTGGATTTGTTAGTAAACTGTACCATGTTTTCATACCAACCAGTGTTTCCATTTTTGACAGGTAATGTTCCACATCTCAGAAACAGTGGTTGGGAGATGGATTTTAATAAGAAGAGAGTACAGGAAGCCTGGTGAACATTTTTGTGTTGCACTGTTCCCATAAAGAGTTCAGTTCATTATATTTTATATATATATATATATATATATATATATATATATATATATATATATATATATATATATATATATATATATACATACATACATACATACATGTATATATTTTAGGAGCAAGCCAAGAATGGGCAAGATTTACCACTTCAGCTAGGGGCAAGAGTTTCATCACTGTTATTCCAGTTGGGGAGTATGTTATTAACTGGTTAATGTTTTTTCAGACAATGACATCCACTGTGGAGATGAGGGCTCATTGGAACAACATTGCATCACAATCAAAATCCTTCCTTGTAGAGGTAGCCAAGGATGGACAACAGTCCAGGTCAGCTTCTATGTCCAAGAGATGAGCAGAAGTGGTATCAGAGCCATCAGCTGGTCTTGTTGGAGTGTGACATTTCAGCCAAGAAGCCAAAGCAGAGGATGTCAGAAATATGGACAGTTGACCTTATGACAGTCTCCCACAAAGGTATGCAGCACCAGGAGCAAGGTAATATTGCGGAGCATTTGGAGGTAGGTATGGGGCACAGTCAGTTACAGAAGGAGTACATTTCAGAATTTTTAGCTGTGTTGTCATAGGATGGTAGGTCAAAGATGTTTGATGTGATTATATGAAAGGGTTTGTGCCTCCCAGCAACAATGTGTATTTTATTCAAAGGATACATAGGTCCCATCCCCAGGGAAAGACACTACCACAACCTTTTCATACTTACCCCCAGAGCAGGACTCCCCAGTGTCACCTAGTCAGGCTCATCAGCCATCACAGTTGCCCCCATGGATCATCTATTGCACTTATTATTCTGCTTGTTACAGCCCATATATAGCACTAGTTATTAAGGACAAGATTTTAAAAGGTGAGTTTGTGGAATTTTTGATTTGGTGGATCAGGATGGCATCCAAATGGTGTTGCAAGTTGATGTAGTGGGATCTAAAGATTTCATGGTAGCTCTGGCAACCTTGCAGTAGAAGCAAATTAGTCATTCCTGATTACACAACTATGATAACTTGCAGGTAGGGTTTACATACAACATGGCTGTCATTCTAGAAAAGGAGCCTAACCAAGCCCTCCCACTCTTGTCATATCTTAACATCAGGGAGGCTTACCACCTGTGGGGGAGGAGGCATGGCAGGATTTTATTATGATCAAAAATTTTGGAAGCTATGAGCATCTATTAAGGACTTAAAGTGGGATAAACAGCACACAGACAAGTGGCTGAGTGTGATGACAGACAAGACTATGCTTCATGCTATCTCACCTTTAAATGATGGGAATAGTAAGCTTAAATTATGTTGGGCCTAAACAGGGGTCATTGTTCATGATCAACCTGTGATTTTAGCCCCTCTTGTTCCTTTTGTTGGAATGGTCCAGCCAACAGGTATTGGGACAGGCAAGGTGGAAGGGCAAATGTCAGCTGAGAGTTTGGAGCAAGTAAAAACAGAAGTGGGCCAGCATGGAGGGGTCGTGGCTCAGTTCCACTCAAGAGTACAGACAGCTCCATTCACTGCCTAGTAAAGGTTGATGTACTTTCCTTATTGTTGCAGGATTTCCCAATTAAGGCTGCCAAGGAGAAACTTGTGTTTGGTTTTAATTCTGGTTTTCCATTAAAATCTTCTGCTTCCTACTCCCTCTTGTTTTACAGAAATTTGCCCTGAATCACAGGCAAGGAACAGATCCTGCAGTGTTTAACTAATAAAAGGTTTAGACAGGTTGGATGTTGGGTTCTTTTCCAACTTAACTTCTTCCAACTTTTATGATATCTCCAGTGGGTTTAATACCAAGAAAGAAAGTACAGGAATATAGAATGACACACTGTCTGTCCTTCCCTCAAAGGGCTTTGGTTAATGATGGAATAACAGAAACAGACTCCAATGTGTCTTATGCATCATTCGATGATGCTACTGAAGTGATATGCAGGTTTAAGGATCAGTGGGTCTGGAAACTGGATACAGAGTCCACTTTTCACTTACTCCTGGTTCTGGTTGAGCACTGGTCCCTTTCATGGATTCTTTGTGGTGGGTCTTATTATTTTAATACCGTGATGCCAATGGGATTTGTGCTGCAATGGTGCTGGGAAAAGACACCCCCCCTAGCAGGCCCCAGTCCACTGTTTGGATGATTTTCTAATAGTTGGCAGGGGTGGTCAGATGATGCAAATGGCGATTTACAAGCCATCTTGCCCTTGTGTGAGGAAATGAGGATTCTTTTAATGGCAGACAAGTTGGTGGGCCCAGAAAATGCTTTAAAGTTTCTAGAACTGGAGACAGATGTTAGGGATTCTGTTTTTTTTTTTTTTCCATTTACCCATTGAAAAGCTTGTGCACATAAAAAAATTTGCCTTACATGATGTCATCATTAAGAAAAAGATACTAGTGAGGGAAGCCATACACCTGTTAAGCTTACTCAGTTTTGCTTGTAGGGCAGTTTTCTAGGGAAGGGCATTTACCAGAATTGGTTGCTAACATGTTAAGGAGAGATGGACAGAAACATCATTGGGTCAGAGTGGCCAATCACGTCAAAGAAGATCTACACATTTAGTAAATACATTTGTCTGACTTTAATGGTGTCCCTCCCTGTGCCAAGAGGGGTAGTTTATGGACCTCTCCATGCATTTGTTTGTCAATGCAGCGGGGGGTTGGACATGGGAGTCTTTTGCCAAGCAGGTGCTTTTTGTAACCCTGGCTGGTTTCTTGGTCTCAGGAACATTAGAAGGATTTTACCTTCTTGGAGATCATGCCAATCTGGGTGGCATCAGTGGTGTGGACAGAATTGTTTGCTAATTGCAAGAACATTTTCTACTCAGATAACCAAGCAGTAGTTCTAGTTCTCTCTAAGAAGTCATAAAAGTCTATCTGGGTGCAATTGGTTTCAACAACATTGGTTCTGCATAGCTTAGTTAATATGTTACTCAAAGGCAAACATGTACAGGAAAATTCAAAACTTTAACATATGTACTTTCTCATTTTCAGGTCCCATTGTTCAGCTGACTGTCTCTAGATGCTCATTCACAAACTATGATGATCCACTCTTGGTTATGGTTGACTGCAAAATAATGATTGCTTAGCTTATATGAAAGTCATGGGCAGATAGCAAAAGGAAATCATATAGAGCTACTTTTCAGGCTTTTCAGAGTTCCTGTGCAGATTTTCCTCTCATGGAGACCCCATGTTCTCCCTCACTGGAGGCTTGTTTTATTTGGTCTAGATCCTGCAAAAAGAAAGCAGTTAGGACCATTTGCATCCATCTGTCTGCTCTCAGTGTCATATCTATGGTTTTGAGCCTGTCAGATTTTGCAAAATGCTAGTTCATCAGCAAGATTCTTAAAGGCTGGGAGAGGGCAAAGTTAGAAATGCCAGGAGACTCATGTGAAAAACTCTGCCGCAGGTAATTCTGACAAGGATGTACAGGATTTCAACTTGCTACATTTTTTATACTGTGTTTGCAACACCATTTTGCTGCATGTATTATAGCACATTTAGGCCTACGGTATTGCTTTTAACCCTATCTTGGCAAGATGTTCTTTCACTTTTAAGTTGGTTAGTATATGGGTCCACAGGTCAAAAACTGACCAAGACGATAAGGGTCAGGAGGTGTAGCTGGAGGAGTACCCTCTCCTGTTTTATGCCCAGTGCATTGGTTTCACACTCTTCAGAGCATTTCACATTCTATTCCTCCACAACAGTTTTTTTTTAAGTTGCCCTATGGGCATACTATTACACCTCAGGACTTAGATGAGGGTTTGCAGAAATGTATCCGTGAGCCAGAATACACCCTTGGTTGGGTACCGATTGCATTCCTTCCATGTAGGGTGGGCTTCTGTTCTGGCTGAGGAAGGAAAATCTGTACAAGTTATACAGAGGGCAGGACATTAGTCTTCTTCATTGTTGAATTACATACGTTAATACATTTGCTGTTTCTGTTAACGGGTGTGAGGATGGTGTGAGGATAGCCATTGTGGATCATTCTTTTATCATCCAGGCAGCAACAAGGGTGGCTGCTTAAGCAAATGGTGCAACTGTGGGTATGGATCCATCAGAGTGTGAGGCAGTGTGGAAAGGGGCCCTGGTTTAAAGATCTCCAATGTAGTTGGCGTAGTGAAAGATTTGTCGCAGCATATTGAGTCTTCTTGTACTCTCTTGCTCAATCTGGAAGGAATGGCTTGGTCATCACTTTAAAGAGGTGTATGCTATCCATTATACTTTGAAAGTTGCCAAAATTGAAGTCTATGTTGTCCTAGTCAATCATAGTGCCGTTGTACATTATCCCTAGACTTTTTTGTTGGCAGGAGAGATCTCCACACACCATTGAGTCAGCCAGGAAATGTATTAATCACAGAGCAACAAGGATGACCCCAGTGTTAAACATGAGTGATGTTGAACATTGGGACTTTACAGATTGGAATGAAATGTGGATTGCTTTCAATGGAGTTCACTTATCTTAGTCTGGTTTAGATTTGTTTAATGTGAATCTTGCTTTATTTATTCAGTCAAACTTTGACAACATATTTCATGTCAATGAATAAAAAATAAGGAAAGGAAAGAAAATAAGGGAAAGAATTTTAAGTTATTTAAAGACAAAAAGAGATAAAGAAAACAAGCAGGTAAAGTGATGGAATTATTCACCTAGTTGATGTATTTGTGTTATGACTGCATACCTTTTCTTGGCTTTTCATGCTAAGGGCACTGGCTAGTCTTTTCTTATGTTGTTTGTTATAAAGCAATTTATGGGTTTAGCATCATTTGGGTTTTCAAGCATTTCAGCCATTGTTATGAGATATGGCCAGGAAATGGGGAAACAGGATGTGAATCAGCTTGGTGAGCAGGTTCAGAGTGACCTGCCTCCCTGATTTCCTGGGACAGTCAATGGCTGTTTGGTGGGGAGCAAGTGGTATAGCATGCTGCTTAGTACTTAGAGAGCTAGTGTCTATGGGGCAGCAGTAGTGTATGCATTCTGTGATAGTTCTGTGAGGGAGCAGTAGTGTGCACTACCCAGCCTAGTGCCATCTGGTGATGGTTCTGTGGGGGAGCAGTAGTGTATGCTACTCAGCCTGGTGCCATCTGGTGATGGTTCTCTGGGGCAGCAGTACTGTGCACTACCCAGCCTGGTGCCATCTGGTGATGGTTCTCTGGGGGAGCAGTAGTGTATGCTAACCAGCCTGGTGCCATCTGGTGCTGGTTCTCTAGGGAGTAGTAGTGTATGCTACCCAGCCTGGTGCCATCTGTTGATGGTTCTCTGGGGAGCAGTAGTGTGCACTACCCAGCCTGGTGCCATCTGGTGATGGTTCTCTGGGGAGCAGTAGTTTATGCTACCCAGCCTGTTGTCATTTGGTGATGATTCTCTGGGTCAGCAGTACTGTACACTACCCAGCCTGGTGCAATCTTGTGATGGTTCTCTGGGGAGCAGTAGTGTATGCTACCCAGCCTGATGCCATCTGGTGATGGGTCTCTAGGGAGCAGTAGTGTATGGTACCCAAGTCTGGTGCCATCTGGTGATAGTTCTCTGGGGAGCAGTAGTGTATGCTACCTGGCCTGGTGCCATCTGGTGGTGGTTCTGTGCAGCAGCAGTAGTGTGAACTACCCAGCCTGGTGTCATCTGGTGATGATTCTCTGGGGGAGCAATAGTATACGCTACCCAGCCTGGTGCCATCTGGTGATGGTTCTCTAGGGAGCAGTAGTGTACGCTACCTAGCCTGGTGCCATCTGTTGATGGTTCTCTGGGGAGCAGTAGTGTACGCTACCCAGCCTGTTGCTATCTGGTGATGGCTCTCTGGGGAGCAGTAGTATATGCTACCCAGCCTGGTGCCATCTGTTGATGGTTTTCTGGGGGAGCAGTAATGTATGCTACCCAGCCTGGTGCCATCTGTTGATGGTTTTCTGGGGGAGCAGTAATGTATGCTACCCAGCCTGGTGCCATCTGGTGATGGTTCTCTGGGAGCAGTAGTGTATGTATGCTACCCAGCCTGGTGCCATCTGGTGATGGTTCTCTGGGGAGCAGTAGTGTATGCTATCCAGCCTGGTGTCATTTGGTGATGGCTCTCTGGAGAGCAGTAGTGTACGCTACCCAGCTTGGTGCCATCTGGTGATGGTAGTTTTGAGTATGGCTTACACTTGAACATGCTATTTGCTATTTAAGTTGTTAACTAGTTATGTGTTTAACAAAGCTTTGATTGTAATGGCAATAAGTTTATGTGTCTTTTCTTGGAACAGGTCTTTGACAAATGAATTTTACTGACAGAATCATTTGTCTGTGTGTGCCATGGGGGGGGGGGGCTCTTAGAGGTGTGACCAGTCAAAAGGTATGTAAAACAGGGTGATGGTTGTTTTCTTTGCTAGTTTGGTGAAGTAACACTGCCTCCAACCCTTTTTTAAAGACTGTGGTAAAATGGCCTGCCCTCTTTTAACTGCCCCCTGCTGTCTTGGGCCAGTTAGTGGTAGTTTGGTCAGGAGCAAGTTGTACAGCACACTGTTCAATACTTAGAGGGCTGGAGACTATAAGCACCAGCACAGATAGGCATATTTGGGGAGCAATAGAGTACCTAACCCAGTGTCATCTGGTGATGGTATTTTCAAATATGGCTGGCACTCAAACATGGCTATTTTAAACTTAAGTTCTTAACTGGTTATGTATTTTGTAAAGCTTCACTCACGATGGCAACAAGTGTACATGTCTTTTCTTGGCACAGGTCTTTGTCAATACAAACCTGGAGCTCTAGGATGGAATACTAGCCAGTCCTGTTTAAGCAGCTTAAGCACTGTATTAACCTGAGAAAGTCAACTTACTTATGTTCTCAGGTCTCCACTGTAAAGGAACTGAGCAGTCCTGTGAGACAGCCCAGTAAGCAGACTGCAAGTGAGAAACGAAATAAATATACACATGCATATATATGTACATCTGAAGCTTGCACAACAACAGTAGCCAAGGCAGACTGCAATATGTATGTCAGCTGATGAAGATTTGACTACACTAAGGGCTGCAAGGCAAACACTTTGCATTTCTATCAAGAACAAAGTACTAAGCTGTTTTAGTGTAGCTACCCCTCACAAAGCATTTTTATTGACTATGTGGCATGTAACTTAGGCTAACTCATACTGTAAATTATTACAGTTTGTGTTGCTACAGGATCTTAGTATCTTCTGGTTTGGGATTATATTGGAAGTCTGTCATTGTGGTGAAAAAAAATATTGCTTAAACATCAGCAAGATAATTAAACAATTAAGTAAATATTAGAAAATCAGCATAATGTCTTTTAGAAAATGTAAATGGTTTACTTACAGTTAGTAGTTATAGTACCACATGGATATCTCTTGATCCGGATAAGGTCAACAAAGTCCCTCGATGAAATTATTCCCATTCCATAACTATGTGTAATACTATGTGAAATCATAGTGTCCTGTTTAAAACCAAAATATACTTCAGTCTGCAGGGAAAGATAATCATATACTCTCATCTTATTGTCCTTAATGATAAGTTTTCTCTAAGAAATGTCCTTTTTTGTGACATTGCCTTAACGAGACATAAAAATACTCACAGAAATGCAAATTAGTTTTGACTGAGCAATACTTAGAAAGACAAACATTAAATTACTGATGCAATAATGTTGTGAGTATGTGATAAGAAAAAAAGGCCTGGCGGTCTATTTTATTTATTTGTTAACCATAGTAGAAACTAATCCACATGGAACTTTTTCCAGCTCAGCCAAGAAGCACAACCTGGCTTATTGACTTACGCAGCAGACAAATGAAGGCTGAGGGAATCCAACCCTGTACCACAGTAAGCAGCTTGTGTTTACTAGCGCATAGACTTACTCCTCAGTTCTCAGTCACTTCCATTTTCTTCTTCCTTAGTGAACTCTGTGTATGGTGTTGGCTGTTCATGACATCGCTATAGGAGCCAAATGTGACTCAAAAGCATTGTATGGATGAATTTAAATTTTACACTGGTAGTGTAAATAATCTCACATAACTTATTACAAGATGCACCATAATTACATAGCTTAAACCTGAGACACTTAATTAGTTCAGTTTCACTCAGCCAGTGCTGTTTCTAGATACTCCTATTCACCAAACTGAGCTGTCATCACAAACAGAAATATGTTGTTCATTTATTTAAAAAAAATAGTCTTTAGACTCATAGGTGGGATATTATAATCCTTCAGTATACCCTTCAAGGAATATTGGGAAAAGAGTGGAAACGAAAAAGAAACTTGGTGAGGAAATAATGGAACTTTTCAAGTTTAAGCAACATTTTTGCTGAACTTACTACAGAAGACAAAATACTAAATGTCTTGTTTACATAGGCCAGAGTGACCCATTGTGGTATACCACACAGTAAGCTGGACCTTTGTTCCAGCATGCATTGCACTGCTAGTTTTGCACTTTATGGTAATGCATTGCGTTGGTGTTTTTTTTGTAAATGATTTTTGCTTGAGACAACAAACCTGAGCTCAGACGAGAGTTATATACTTCAATTACAGCCAAATTCATTACAGAAACTAAAATATGGTTTATTGCCTTTCCTGTCTGCAATATGACATAATGTATGTAATTAGTTATGTTTTTTTTTAAATATGTAGTTATCCACAAAACATACAGACAGCAAGTACAAAAGGTGAATTGCAATTCGAACAGTATAGATAGAGTACTAAGTGTAAGGAGCCAGCAACTCACTGCAAACTAAATTCACCTAGCACCTGCCAGTGGCCCAATACGTTATTCAAAAACACAGGAAGGCAATGCTGAGCTGTGGATCGGGCAACTCAGTGAGTCATCACTACACTTTGAGAATCACAGTGCAATAACACCTCAGTATATAAGATGCACAGAGAGCGCTGCTGCTAAGTTAAAAATGCAGGGACTACTTAACACTATTTTATTTTTATTCATTATTCCTTGTTCAGCTGTATACCAAACTACTGCCATGGGTGCATCCTCAGCCTGATGCTGCTACTCTGTCAGGTTGCTATGGGTGACAGAATGCTGATGGACCCTGGTTTCTATAAGCTGCTTTATGAATTAGTGTGGAATGCTGAATTATCTACCTGTTTATTTATGCAGGCTACATTTAGTGCCCTCCTGTGGAATCCCATTTGATGACTGCATGGGCGGTGGGCATCTCATCACAGACTAAAGCTGAACTGTCAGTTATGTTTTCTGAAATTCACCCAACATGTTTAAATAAATAAACACACAGACATCCAGTGACCAGGTTCAGTATAAACTATCATTCTTACAGGAGTATATGTCATTTCAGAAGTCCCTAAAGCTTGCCAAGCAACAGGGAAGGCAATATTCTACATACATCAATTGCCACACTACCAGAAACTGCGGGCCTTGTCCTAAGGCCTTCACTTCCCTTCTCATCACCTCTAAGCAGTATCTAGACAATGGAGAAACGAAAACCTTTACTCACTTTTCCATGAATGTCTTGAAAGGAACATCCTGTACATATATTTCTATCTGTTCCATGCTGTCATACTGATGAGATGGGTCTTTTTGTTGTTGTGTCTTTCAGCTTTTAGGGGTCGCCACAGCAGAACTCCGGTCCGCTAATGATTGGCAGTAGATTTTTACGTGCCGAGTTGCCAGCCCTGATGCACACTGATGAGATGGGTCTACAATAACTAAATGGTAAAAAAAGATCTGTCTAATGTCCATAGAAGAAACACTTTCTCCTGAGTTATTAGGTGAACCAAATATTCTATCTCCTAATCCAAATAGGCAATTTTGCTGCCATCACCAAAGCTTACAGCCTTTTTGGAATACTACAATAAATGCTTCTCCCAAATCTGCTAACTACGACACCTACATCTTGAGCTCTCAACTGCATGACTTGAATAAAGGAGGTGTATGAAGGTTTTGCCTGACTTTTGGAGCTTGATTCACTGAATTCTACTCATATTTATACCTCTTCACCCATACTTTCAATGCTGTATTTAAAACATTGAAATGAATCCCATACGATATTTTGGGATATGTATGCCAGTATTCCTGTCCTGGAAATCCTTGATCTGCTCTTCTGAGTTTTTGTTAAAGTCATGAGAGACTTACTGAGAAAGCTGAAAGTCATCAAGAGCTAAAGGAGGGTTTCTTTTTCTCAGTCATAAGAAACTGATCAGCATAATAAAGCAGGCTGAGAGAGGAATGATAAGGTTACAGTCAACATGCAGCAAGACTTCATCAGGTCCTAAAAAATATGCTCTGTGTATGGTATGTAGGACATAGTCCCTGTAATCAACAAATGATATGTATATGCCTCCCCACCTAAGAAGTGTAATAGTCTAAGATCTACTAGCCCCAGGTGCTGGCATATTCCACTGAGCTCCCCGGGTAAGTGTGTAAATTTCCTATTACTACTACTCATCCGGGCAAGAGGAGAGTGTGCTGAAATCCCCTGAAGGGAATCCACTATCTTGATTAAATAGCCTTTTTAGTTTAGATAGGGGAAATAAGGTACATATAACAATTCAGTGTGGCCATTTTCATTTCTTCCCAAACTGCACTGACTCTAAGCCAACACCCCTTCTTTGTCCTAAATGTTCTAAAATTGTTACAGAATGGATCTTGCGAGATAACAAAATTGCTGCTCCCCTTTGTTATTGTTTATTACACGAGGAACTAATACATGGAATGTCATCAAGTTCAGCATATTGTGTTCAACTCTATTTATGTGTATCACTTGAATATGCATTAGTCAAACTGCATAACTTTTAGGTGCCTAAAACTGCATTTACATTTTACTGGATTATATATTCTGTTAACTTTTCAAGATATACAGGTGAATTCCCAGTTATATTACCTCACTAAAAACAGCAAATCTATCTCTGATGCCAGCCTTCTATGCTGGCTACAATTCTGCATGCCAAACACTGCCCAATGTTAAAAAAAATTAAAAAACAATCCCAGAAAGACTCAAAATTAACTTTATGCACTGACCTTTCTACTTGGGCTTCCAAGAACTGATGAGCAATTAGCTCAAAAATCAGCCATGCTGACTAAGTAAAACAGGAAATGTTATTCTTACCCATCCACCAAAATGTCTTACCTCATATCCCTTTGTACATCTCCCATGACATTACTAACCTAATATACTGATTACTGTAGCATTAGGTCCTACTAAGTCCAGAATGTCCAGAGTGGTTGAATTGACTTTTATTCAGATAATTACTATGCAATAAATGTGGTCACTATTTCAACCATTCATTCTCATGGATATTAGAATGACCCCAAAGTATTTCTCTCTGTCTTGCTCAGTAAACCAAGGGTACCCGAAATACAACTCCTACTAATTAGAATTTATAACCACACAGTTTAACTTGTGGTACCCAGTAGATGTCCTTCCATATCACTGTTGCAGTATTATTTACAATAGGGATTCCCTGCTAAGGGTAGCCCAAAATCCAGCCAGTGTACCTAAGTCTTTAGGTTGTAACAGGTACACTGTACGTCACACATATGCTCCCCGTGCATGGCACAGGGCATAAAGGTGATGTACGGACATACCTTCTTTGCCCCAAGTCTGAACGCCATCTTCGATTGTTGGTCTGAACGCTCTTTTATCTGCTGGCACCCAAGCTGCTTTTCAGATAAGTGCCCTGTTGGGTTTTTTCTTCTGATCTCCTTTTTATTGTTTGGTTGTTGGTTTCATGTCATCTAGAAAGGGGAAATGCCAGTGCAGGAGACACAATCCTTATGAAGATAGTCATGAGTAGTGTTTGTTCTCCTTAGGTGCTTCCCATGACCATACATCTTACAATTTGTCAGATGTTTGTTCCAAAAACCTTGCATAGTCAGCTCTCTTCTTTAGTGATTTACTTAGAAAACCAATGTCTTAAGTTGTTGGCTAATACTGTGGAAGAATCTTCCCAGCCCAAGGTTTAGCTGTCAGTGAAGAAGAAGACCAAGAAAGCTTGGTTGGATTCTTCTGCTGTACCACCTCCACTGGACATTTCTCTCAAGGTTAGTGAAAGCCTGAGGTCCGCCCGTTTTTTCAGATGGATTCCTCGGCCACGATCACTTTGGAGGCAGTCATGGATCCAGTTTCTCAAATATCCATGGAGGCCTTGCAGACGTCCCCTTCGCATGTTCAGGGGAAACCGTGGATGATTATTTCCAAAGGGCCTAGGGATGTTCCTCAAATCTTGTTGAGAGAAGAGCTACCTACTACACTTATTGAGTTGTCCAAATGGAAGAGATTTTCTGTCTGGTATCTTTCTTGTAACCTGGATCCACTTACTGTGGAAGTCCTTTTGGTTCACTTTTTTTGCGTGAATTGCTCAATGTTGGGTCGACATACTCTTCTGCTAAAGTCCACCTGTCAGTCATTTCTGCTTGTCTGCCTTTGACTCCCCTTACGGCTTCTAGAATTGAAGTCAAAAAATTTCTTAAAGGCATTATTCATATTAGGTCTCCCAGAAAGCCTATTCCTCCTTCCTGAGGCCTAAATTTTGTTTAGGAAAATTGACTCAGGATCATTTTCAGCTTGTAGCTTCAGCTTCTTTAGCACCTGGAAGAATGCTCTTCTTTAGTCCCTTAGCTCAACCAGATGGGTGTCTGAGCTACAAACCCTTATGGCTGTTCCTCCTTTTTTGTTTTTTTCATAACAACAGGGTGTGTCTTTGTACTAATCCTTTTTTTATGCCCAAGATGGTTAATGAGTCGATCCCTTAATCAGTCTATTCATTTACCCACTTTTTCCCTTCTCCACAATCTGCTAGTGAGAAAGTTCTTCACACACTGGATTTTTATAGACAACTCAGATATTATTTGGATAAAACTAAAGCCATTCATAAATCTGAGCAGCTTTTTGTTTCCTTTCATCCTAGGTGTTTAGGTTTGGCTGTTTCCAAGCAAATCATTTCTTCCTGGATATCTAAAGCCATTTCCTTTTGTTATTCCTTTCATGGGAAAAGCTTTCCTTCTTCTGTTAAGGCTCATTCTACCAGAGCTGTGGCTTCTTCTGGTGTTTTTTTTTCAGTGGTGTGGATACAAATTTTATGCTTGAGGCAGCTACTTGGACATCTGTGCATACTTTACCAAGTTGGATGTTGTTTCTAGGGCTAAAGCCAGTTTTACCAGCGCTATGCTATATGATGTTTTGAGGGTCCTGCTGGTCCTTCCTCTTCCCAACTTTCTTCCTGAGCTTTTGCGCTCTTCCTCTTGTATAGAATACAACAGTGATATGAAAGGACATAGTACAGTTGTGTAAAATCTTAGCATAACAGTAGATGTCCTTCTCTTCACTGTTGCAGTATTCACTGTCTCCCTCCACGCCATGATCCTTTTCTGCTTCTGGATGTACTTGTTACCTCTCTGTTTCCTTAGATCATCATTCCTATTGGGGGCTTTTCAGTTCTGAGGATGGTATGTCCGTACATCACCTTTATGCCCTACATCATGCGTGGGGAGCTACGTGTGACATGCATTATACCTATTACAACCTAAAGGCCTTGGTATACTAGCAAGACGTCAGGCTACCCCTGGCAGGGGATCCCTATTGTAAAGAATACTGCAACAGTGAAGAGAAGGGCATCTACTGTTATGGTAAGATTTTACACAACTGTACTTTTTCTGAAAGCAGAAAAATATAGGTTATATGCCATATCCACTGGTGTTGGGGATAAAGCCTCAAAATTCACCCAGGTGACTGTAGTAAGTCTGATAAGAGTCACTGTCACCATTTGGAGCTGGTTAGGAAAAAAGAGCCATGATGAGGATTTACTTGCTTACCTCTCTTTCAAGATAGGGTCACAGATGATGTGCAAGAGGAGGTGGTACTACTCAGTCTGAAGACCGCAGCTCAGAATGGCAGCCTTGCTAAGCATATGGGTAGACTTGGGAGGCATTTCTTATCCTTGGCCCCAGGGTAAGGAACATCTAACATCACACTTCATTACTGGCAGTGGTCAATAAAAGTAAACAGCACACAAAAGAAAACTGGACTATAACATATCAAATCTATTACTACTATATATAGCTATAGCAGCCCTCTGCTTCCCCTGACTCCTACACAATGCCTTCATCACCAACTTTCAGAACCTAATCTTGTTAATGTGCATATGTGGGCATGTGTGGATAAGGTGTGGTTGGCTTTGGGCTCAAGGGGAAATGCCACACTACAACATTGATATATACCCAGTCTGGACCACTGGTCACAATGGTAGTGAAAAAAATCTGGGTTGCATAAGTACCACAAAATGATTAATAATATTGGCTACAAATAACATATGAAGACTTGCAAAGCCTATAATAAAACCTCAGGGCATGTTAGATACTCACATACTACCTTTTACTACCCATATACAGAATATTCATTGAAAAAGGAAAACATTTTTATTTAAGCAAATAGATCCAAAAACAAGCTCAAGTTTGCCTAAAGTTATTGTAATGGCAATAATCTAAATAAACACTGTGATCAGGATTTCAGTACATTCTGCAAAGGCTTCTTCAGCTTTTCCATAAGGGCAACAGTTGTTGCCTTGTGAAGCAAGATAGGGATACAACTAGGGCATAGAAGTGAAAAAAGAAGGGGGAATTCAGGCACCCCGCCCCATCAGGCTAAGAATAGCTAGATACTTCATAGTGTAAATTACAGAGATAAAAGCAAACAGAAAAGCTTATATTCTGACAGGCCTCCATTTAATTCAATAGGAAGTTAGCTGCAGCAGGCCTTGGAAAGTTTATTTAAAACCCTCAAAAGACAGAGCATATAAATATGAGCAAACATGCTCTGATGGACATAAAGATATACACAGGTGGTTACAGACTGTTTTGCTGGAGGAAGTATCCATCGGGCAATCAGTAATGTATTTCTTATGCACCTTGTTAAAAATCTGAATGTGCAGTACAATATAGTGTAAAAATATAGTAAGATAGCGTCAGCCTCAAAAATATCAGACAGTATAGACTTTTAAAATATAAAATGTAATATACTTATAATGTAGTGTAAGAGAAATAGGAGAGATTTAATTCACATAGGTTCATAGGTCCATATGTGATTACTAGGCTAATGACCCCAATGGGCCTTTTAAGCCTAATCATGCTAAAGCATTAAACCAACTAGAATGGAAATGCCTCATTGCTATCTCTGAAGTCAACATTCAGAAATTCAGACAAAAATGTAATGCACTTTGAAATTATACTCTAATGATTATTGCAGGTTTTAAAATTCCAGTCACAACCAAGTAAAATTATGAAAAGTGAAACAGCCTTAAGCAGTCTGAGAATGTTATATTTAAAATATTGGATTGCAGAGAATTAAAAATGTAGGTAATTTTTAAAACAATAACACTTACCATATGAATCAAAATTAGACATAAAAAGATAAAAAACCTGAGTACTGAAACTCTGAAACTTTTGAATAATAATGGTAGCAATCATAATGCCATAAAGCCAGAAGTTCAAAAAATGTAAGACTACAATCTGAGTATGTTTCAATTGCAGATGAAAAGGTTAAAGGTAAAACAAAGCATCTGTAATTATAA